>NC_086007.1:26739876-26932376 GCF_030014385.1 Trichomycterus rosablanca
TGGAATTTGACCAGTGTTGTCCAAACCTTTGCACAAGACTGTATAATAACACATACAAATGAATCCATAATGATACATGAGGATGCAAAATAAGACAGGCACAGTTGGGCATGTCTGAGGGATGGAAGGTCGGATAGGGTTTTCTCCTTGCTGCTCCTGCTGGGACGTGGTGGGGGCGCAGTACAGCTCCATGTGATGAACCGACCTGTTGAGAAGGTAACATTCCATGGCAGGGTCAGGCTGATTCGAGCCATTCTACTGCCAGTGTTTGTCTAAGGAGACTTTGTGGCTGTATGTAGTTAGACAGGGTGTCCACATAATTATTCCATGTAATCTCACATGTTTAGGGGATTTTTTTCAAATCTGAGAAAAGCAGGACGATGGCAAACTTATAAAGTTCCTCCTGAGCAAGTTATGGTGCATGTAGGTCAGAGACCTGAAACTTCATATAAAGCTCTGCTTCACATTCCTGAATCCACCTGTCCATCAGTCCAGATCCCGTGTTCTCACTAAGAGTCTGTTGTGGTTTGTGGTGGACACGTGTGTTGAAGCTCCCGGACTAGAAGCTCCAGACGTCCTTGGAGTAGATATTTGTACTGATTTAAAGTCTGACGTAAACTGAATGTTTTTTGACCTTTGCAGTCCTTTTCTGGAGCTCCTGGTTCTTCCTGTAGATGAGAAACATTTTACTGTATTAATAAAACACACAATGTGGCCAAAATGATGAAGACACATGATTATGAGCTTGCTGGACATCCCAATCAAATGCTGTGTGCATTAATACTGAGCTCGCTTTGTGGCTTTGGAAGTATCGTGGTTCTCCAAACATGCCGAGGCTGGCAGGTATCAGAGGAGATACAATGGTTCCTCACCTGGATCTTCAGACGTTTGAGTATGAGGCTGTGGTTCTCCATGTTGTGCTGCAGGAGCTGGAGTAAAGACTTCTGATGCTGGACGTTTGATTTGCCTTCAACCAACTTAACAGCATCCAATAAAACCTGCAGTGATGCCAACACCAGCGCCCTCTTCTGCTGGAACTGCCCCCAAAAAAGGTCAACAATAAAATTCTATCTCAAGTTTTTATCACACGTTTACTATGAAAAAGAACCGAATAGAAAGAAAAAAGATAAAAGTGAATTTTGGCAGGTACATTAAAAAAACATGACTTACCGACTTTTTGTCCCATGATGCTTTGTGTACTCGGACACAGGGTAGCTGGATCTGCAAAGGCAAACGGTCTGAATCACCACTGATACCCTGTTATATAAATAAAAACAGATTTAAAAGTTAGTTTTGTATTTCTTTTATGTTTTTAGTAATAAATTCTTCCACTCTAGTCGTATCCAGTTCCCCAGCTGTATCTCCTCTACTGCTCCAGTCCCCGACCCTTACCGAGTGCAGTCGCCAGTCACTTCTCTTCACACAGGGAGCGGCATCATGCACTGATCTCCATTATTCGGCGCAGCGCCACCCAAACACTCTATTTTAATGTTTTTAAAGTCGGGGCAGGTTCACCGCAATCCTGACCAGGATAAAATGGTAGTAAAACATGAAAATGAAATAAAAATGATCAGTCAAATTGACGATGTCTCTGTTTAATGAGTGTAAACCAGTAAAACCAGTTCCATGAGTACAAATCTGATCAGATGTAGGAAAACGACCCAGTTCTATAACTTACCATTTTATTTTCCAGTGTGTTCACGATGTTCAACATTCTCCTGGCTCTGGAATTGCACACAAAATCCATCGTATCACAGCGATGTACGTCTGTAAGCATCAAGCTCATCAGCAACAGCAGAAATCCTGCATAACAGGACGAGTCATTTATATAAATGTAGATATACACAGATCAGGCATAACATTAAAACCACCTCCTTGTTTCTACACTCACTGTCCAGTTTATCAGCTCCATTTACCATATAGAAGCACTTTGTAGTTCTACAATGACTGACTGTAGTCCATATGTTTCTCTACATGCTTTGTTACCCCCTTTTCATTCTGTTCTTCAGTGGTCAGGACCCCCACAGGACCCCCACAGAGCAGGTATTATTTAGGTGGTGGATGATTCTCAGCACTGCAGTGACACTGACATGGTGGTGGTGTGTTAGTGTGTGTTGTGCTGGTATGAGTGGATCAGACACAGTAGCGCTGCTGGAGTTTTTAAACACCTCACTGTCACTGCTGGACTGAGAATCGTCCACCAACCAAAAATATCCAGCCAACAGCACCCCGTGGGCAGTGTCCTGTGACCACTGATGAAGGTCTAGAAGATGACCGACTCAAACAGCAGCAGGGTAGGAGTGTCTAATAGAGTGGACAGTGAGTGGACACTGTATTTAAAAACTCCAGCAGCGCTTCTGTGTCTGATCCACTCCTACCAGCACAACACACACTAACACACCACCACCATGTCAGTGTCACTGCAGTGCTGAGAATCATCCACCACCTAAATAATACCTGCTCTGTGGTGGTCCTGTCGGGGTCCTGACCCTTAAAGAACAGCACGAAAGGGGGCTAACAAAGTATGTAGAGAAACAGATGGACTACAGTCAGTAATTGTAGAACTACATGGTAAGTGGAGTTTTTTGTCATTGTCATTGGGTGGTGAGCTCTGACCCTGCACCTGCAATATTAAGGTGATGAACCTGATTGCCAAAAGAATTAAAAAAGTCATTAAACTTAAGAAATGCAAACAAAACAAATCAACTTAACAGCTTGTGACAGCAAGAATTGCAATAAAGCCGCTCCTCATCACTAGGGAACAGTCCATCATGTACAAAATGTGCTTTTAAACATCAGCTGACCATGAAATGTCCTGCCCAGTGAGGACTGCGATGAACGGGCGCCGTGCCCAGTTCAGTCCTGCCCTGCACACAGATGTTTCCTTCAACACATAATCGACTAAATTATTTGAAAGGAAAACCAGGATAATAAATAAAAGAGGTTTTCGGATACAGAGTTAAAGATCAGAACAAAAGGCAGATGCAAATGCTTAAGAGAAAGGTTGGCACTGGAAGAAGCTGGCACCAACAGTCCAGCGCTGATACAAACATGCAGCTGGTGCATCTGCAGCTATTTATAAACTCTGGGTTTGTAAACACTGATAATTAAAGACGAACTTTAATTCGTCCGGCTCAGTTTCAGTTCTGCAGTTCAGAATTAGAAGAATAAATGCTGCTGTTTCGGTGAATCTAATGCATTTATTTACACTATATAGCCAAAAGTATGAGGACACCTTTTTTTAATTCTGTCCCACTCATTGCTAAGAGGTGGATGAAATTGATTATGTAAAATCAATGAGATGCTTCCAGCTTTGGAACCCCAGTGGCCTGCACAAAGACCTGACCTTAACCTCATTACACACCTTTAGAATGACGATTGCTAAATGCTTCTTAGACTGAATGGTGAAACATTTTCACAGACACACTCCAAAAGCCTGCTCAGAAGAGAAGAGACTGATGTAGTCACAAGGGGGAAGAAACTTTAGAATGAGACGTCCGAACAGCCTGAGTCACACATCTTAAAAGTCAAAACAGCATCACTAAAGTGGAACAGTGGGTGCAAGTGGCGGCTCAGACCAAGGACCCTAAAAAAAACCTGCAGACAGTGGGAGAACATGCCAAACCTCTCACTTACTTTTTAGGTTATATAATGACCCCCATATTTAATATTTAACTAATCTTTATTTATTTATTTAATAATGAATTTATGTTTATTTATTGATTTAATAATTATTTGATGTTTATTTATTTATTAATTATTTATTGTTTATTTATTTATGTATTTATTTATTTAATAATTATTTGATGTTTATAATATTTCTTTATTTGATATTTATTTATTTATACAAATCTCAAAAGTCAAAACAGCATCAGTAAAGTGGAGCAGTGGGTGCAAGTGGAGGACCCTGAAAAAACTGCACACACTGGGAGAACATACCAAACTTCTCACTTACTTTTTAGGTTATATAATGACCCCCATATTTCATATTTATTTAATGTTTATTTATTAATTTATGTATTTATTTATTTAATATTTATTTGATGTTTATTATTTTTTTATGTATGTATTTATTTCATAATTATTTGATGTTTATTTATTTAATTATCATTTGATGTTTATTTATTTATTTATGTTAATTAATTAATTTAATATTTATTTGATATTCATTCATTCACACAAATCGCAAAAGTCAAAACAGCATCAGTAACGGGAACAGTGGGTGCAAGTGGCGGTTCAGACCCTGAAAAAACCTACAGACTTTGGGAGAACGTGCAAAACTTCTCACTTACTTTTTAGGTT
Organism: Trichomycterus rosablanca; assembly: GCF_030014385.1. Lineage (NCBI taxonomy): Eukaryota > Metazoa > Chordata > Actinopteri > Siluriformes > Trichomycteridae > Trichomycterus > Trichomycterus rosablanca. The sequence continues at coordinate 26,744,179 of NC_086007.1, forward strand.
ATATAATGACCCACAGCTGTATCCTAAATAAAGGTGCAAACACTCCAGGTTTTTTGGAAATCAAAGCTTATGTCCCGCTCCCCTTCTCGGTCCAAGTCTCGTTCTAGATCTCGCTCCAGGTCTGCATCCCAGGACTGAAGCTGAGAAGATGATTGACTTGGTGAATGCTGATTTGTAGCTTTTGGTTGTAGAGCACTTGAAAAAGGTGCTACAGAATATCATGTAAGAAACATTGTATGGACGGCTAATGTGTAGATATGAATTGTGTACCTGGTATGTCTTAAATAGCCTCCAACTTTCTCCATTTTGATCTGGGTCTGATTTTTAAAGTTTGTTGCTTGTACTGAAATTTTTGATGTTTTAGGTACTTTCCTATGCTAACTAAAACTATTGCCAGACCAGTCTGTTTTCCCAGTCTGTACTGAACCCAGTCTGCTTTCCCCTGTCTGTACTGAACCCAGTCTGCTTTCCCAGTCTGTACTGAACCCAGTCTGCTTTCCCCTGTCTGTACTGAACCCAGTCTGCTTTCCCAGTCTGTACTGAACCCAGTCTGCTTTCCCAGTCTGCTTTCCCCTGTCTGTACTGGACCCTGTCTGTTTCCCCTGTCTGTACTGGACCCTGTCTGTTTTCCCAGTCTGTACTGGACCCAGTCTGTTTTCCCAGTCTGTACTGGACCCAGTCTGTTTTCCCAGTCTGTACTGGACCCAGTCTGTTTTCCCAGTTTTCAGTGAATGTAAGATAAATAAGATCAGATCTTTAGATCAGAGGAGATGAAGGATTTACTGAATGGAAACTTACCGCTGCTGTGGACCGGCGGCGCGCGCTCTCCTGAATCGGTCTGTCCGGTTTTGCTCCGCGGTGCGCGCATGTTGCGTTCGGGTCTCGTGCGCAGGTCGCGGTGCGAATGACTGAAACTCCACAAGTAGATTAAAATGACGCTATCACCTGCACAGGCCACTGGAGTGCGGTGGGTCCCGGTCTGGTGGGAGTTTACTGTCTGTGTTAAGTAACGCCTCCACACAAGAGGATTCTTCCGGGAGAGTTTTTACTGAAAATAGAAACAGATCCATCCTTTACATTTACTTTTACATTTTCTGCATTTAGCAGACGCTCTTATCCAGAGCGACTTACAGAAGTGCTTCAATAGTAAACATTTAATTTCCCAAGTTTTAGTAAACAACAGTTAAACAACACAAATCTGCTGAAACCTGTTAGAACCAAAGTTTTTTTTTTTTTTTTTTTTTTTTTTTTTTTTTTTTTGGAAATGGAAAAAAAATGTTAGTAAATAAGTACATTTCAGCTTAAGTGCTTAGTAAAAAGGTGATGAAGGTTTTTAATCGTTTTTTAAAGACAGCAAGAGACTCAGATGTTCGGACAGACAGAGGAAGTTCATTCCACCACTTGGGTGCTAGAACAGAGAAGAGCCTTGATGCTTGTCTTCCTTTAGTCCTGGGTGGAGGCTCAAGTCGAGCGAGACTAGAGGCTCGGAGGTTGCGTGGTACAGAGCAGGGTTTGATTAGACCTCGAAGGTAACTTGGTGCTGGTCCATTTTTGGCTTTGTAGGCGAGCGTCAGTGTTTTAAACTCGACCCTATACCATCCACCATCCTCAAAGACATCTCACAGGACCTAATCCCCATCATCACACCCATCATCAACAACTCCCTGACATCAGGTGTCGTCCCTACTGCTTTTAAGCAGGCTCAGGTCATTCCCCTTCTTAAGAAACCTACACTAGACACTATAGACATTAACAACTACAGACCTGTCTTACTCCTCTCTTTTCTATCCAAAATTCTTGAAAGTGCTGTCTATAACCAACTATCTGCCTTTCTTACTCAGAATGACCTCCACGATCCGTACCAGTCTGGCTTCAAGGCAGCGCATTCTATGGAAACAGCACTTGTAGCGGTTACTGAGAAGCTTCATGCAGCCAAAGCAGCCAAACTGTCATCTGTCCTTATTCTTCTTGACCTCTCTGCAGCCTTCGACACAGTGAATCACAGCATTCTCTTGTCCACTCTCTCCAACCTTGGTGTAACAGGTTCAGCATGGCAATGGATGGCCTCCTACCTCGAAGGGCGCTCCTACCAAGTGTCATGGAGGGGATCCATAACTCCCCCATGCACTCTCTCAACCGGTGTTCCTCAGGGCTCTGTACTTGGCCCACTTCTTTTCTCTATCTACACCCGCTCTCTGGGTAAGGTCATAGTCTCCCATGGCTTCTCCTACCACTCCTATGCAGATGACACTCAGCTCGTTTTGTCATTTCCTCCTTCAGACACACAAGTCTCAGCTCGCATCTCAGCATGTCTGTGAGATATCTCACAATGGATGTCGGCTCATCATCTGAAACTTAATCCCAGCAAGACAGAGATGTTGCTCATTCCCGGAGATCAGTCTCCAACCCAGGACCTAGTCATTTCTCTTGATGACTCCCAGATCAGACCATCTGATAAGGTAAGAAGCCTTGGTGTTGTCCTGGATAACCAGCTGACCTTCTCTCCTTACATAGCCCACATGACAAGATCGTGCCGGTTCCTCCTGTACAACATCAGGAATATTCGACCATTTCTCTCCAGGGAAGCTACCCAGACTCTGGTCCAATCACTTGTAATCTCACGGTTGGACGACTGCAACTCCCTCCTGGCAGGAGCTCCCATGTCCACTATTAAACCCTTGCAGCTCATTCAAAATGCAGCTGATCGCCTGGTTTTTAACCAGCCCAAACACTGCCACATCACCCCACTGCTGCCACATCATCACCCTACTGCTGCCACATCACCCCACTGCTGCCACATCATCACCCCACTGCTGCCACATCACCGCACTGCTGCCTCATCATCACCCCACTGCTGCGTTCTCTTCACTGGCTTCCTGTAGCTGCACGCATTCAGTTTAAAACACTGATGCTCGCCTACAAAGCCAAAAATGGACCAGCACCAAGCTACCTTCATGGCCTAATCAAACCCCGCTCTGTACCACGCAACCTCCGAGCCTCTAGTCTCGCTCGACTTGAGCCTTCACCCAGGACTAAAGGAAGACAAGCATCAAGGCTCTTCTCTGTTCTAGCACCCAAGTGGTGGAATGAACTTCCTCTGTCTGTCCGAACATCTGAGTCTCTTGCTGTCTTTAAAAAACGATTAAAAACCTTCATCACCTTTTTACTAAACACTTAAGCTGACCTGTACTTATTTACTAACATTTTTTTTGTCATTTCCAAAAAAACAAAAAAACCACTTTGGTTCTAACAGGTTTCAGCAGATTTGTGTTCTTTGACTGTTGTTTACTAAAACTTGAGAAATGAAATGTTTACTATGGAAGCACTTCTGTAAGTCACTCTGGATAAGCAGAAAATGCAGAAAATGTAAAATGTAAATGTAAACGTAAATTAAACTGAATGCGTGCAGCTACAGGAAGCCAGTGAAGAGAACGCAGCAGTCAGGTGATGTGGCAGTGTTTGGGCTGGTTAAAAACCAGACGGGCAGCTGCATTTTGAATGAGCTTCAAGGGTTTAATAGTGGACATGGGAGCTCCTGCCAGGAGGGAGTTGCAGTCGTCCAACCGTGAGATTACAAGTGATTGGACCAGAGTCTGTGTAGCTTCCCTGAAGATAAATGGTCGAATCTTCCTGATGTTGTACAGGAGGAACCGGCACGATCTTGTCATGTTGGCTATATAAGGAGAGAAGGTCAGCTGGTTATCCAGGACAACACCAAGTCTTCTTACCTTATCAGATGGTCTGATCTGGGAGTCATCAAGAGAAATGAGTAGGTCCTGGGCTGGAGACTGATCTCCGGGAATGAGCAACATCTCTGTCTTGCTGGGATTAAGTTTTAGATGATGAGCTGACATCCATTGTGAGATATCTCACAGACATGCTGAGATGCGAGCTGAGACTTGTGTGTCTGAAGGAGGAAATGACAGAACTAGTTGAGTGTCATCTGCATAGAAGTGGTAGGAGAAGCCATGGGAGGCTATGACCTTACCAGAGAGCGGGTGTAGATAGAGAAAAGAAGTGGGCCAAGTACAGAGCCCTGAGGAACACCGGTTGAGAGAGTGCATGGGGGAGATATGGATCCCCTCCATGACACTTGGTAGGAGCGCCCTTCAAGGTAGGAGGCCATCCATTGCCATGCTGAACCTGTTACTCCAAGGTTGGAGAGAGTCCAAGGTTGAGTACATCCTGCAGACTGTACTCAATAAAAACTAAACTACAGCGTGCATTTATTTATTTAATATTTATTTGGTATTTAATATTTATGTATTTATTGTTTATATATCTGATATTTATTTATTTGATGTTTATGTATGTATGTATGTATGTATGTATGTATGTATGTATTTATTTAATATTTGTTTTATTTATTATTTATGTACAGTATTTATTAATTTAATATTTATTTATTTATTTGATATTTATATAAGGTTAAACTTAATAGCAAGATATTAGTACTACTAATAATATCAGTAACATTTTTTTGTAGGATGTTGCAGGTATCATATTTTCATATCAATTTAAATCATATATTTAAATAATTATACTTTGAATTAAATTAATATATTTAATTGTTATCAAATCTATTAAATTCAGTATAAATATATTTAGTTTTTTAAACTTAAATTAAATAGTTGGGTTAAATTAAATAGTTGGGGGGGTTGAGGCCCTGTAAAGGATTGACATCCTGTCAGGGGTGTGCTACTGCTTTGTGCACAGAAACAATACAATAGAAGGGTGAAAGAGTGTGTCAAAGAGGCATCCAGAGTTCTACCAGGAGCATGTTGGTGGGTAAAAAGCAGCTCCGGGAAGGGGGGGGGGGGGGGGGGGGGGGGGGGGGGGGGGACAGCTCCAGTACTCCTGGAAATACCCAAATATTATCCAAATTCTTGCACCGTACTGTATTAATTATGTCTGTTTACTTCTGACAGCGACTGTAATAAGGACGATGACTTATGATCTGTTACGTTACTGTTGGTATGTGAACGTGTAATTTATATAATAACACACTTAAACAAGACTAAACACAAACACCCCGAGGTCTAATCGCCTCCGGGAGTCTCATAAAAGTTTTCATATTACAACTACAAATGTCAAATCCTGTCCCATCATGCCTCAGTTAATCCAGATTGTAATTTGTACATGTCAGTTAGTGCCACACCCACAGCCCAGAATCAATTGCCATTCAATCTGTTGCATAGTTTGGTCCAGGTTTCTGAGTTTCAGTCACCCGTTATTCTCGTGACATCTCATGAACTGCAAGCCTGACTGATTCTGTTAACGTGAGATCTTTCAGAGTTTCTTCTGAACAAACACGGTGGAAACCAGTCAGACGCTTTTCTCTGCTCATGGTTGAAGCCTTTAGCGTGAAACCGGCGCTCAGGTTACATTAACGACATGCTGGATAACACACGCTAGATCTGCATGTCCACCAGAGAGGTCACTGCTCAGTTCCAGCTCATTTTGGATGGGATTGGGTGCTTCAGTGTATTTCCTAGACTGTTTAATTGACTTTAATTGGAACTTTGGTTTCTGCCACTGGAACCATTAGTCCTGTAAATGGTGTTTTCAGTCATGAAAGTTGGTACTGCAGCTTTAGCTGTCTTTATTGGAACTGGGGTAGTTTGGTACCAAAGCAGCAACATTAGGCATTAAAACTGGAACCATTAGTACCATAACTGGGATCTTTGCAACTGCCAATAGTACCTTTGGAAGTAATACTAAAACCATTTGTATTGGACCTCTGATTGGTACTGGACACCTGGACAACTGGACAAACCTTAAACTCTTTGTGATGGAACTGGGATTGTTAGCACTGTATCCTCATCCTTGGGATGGACACTGGGATTTTTGGTCCTGGAACTGGAACCATGGGTACTTTCCCATCTATGACCATTTATATTTTTACCTTTTCGGGACAGCACTAGACTAGTACTAGACCGGTAAGCCTTGGTATTAGACCAAGACCTAGGCTCTCTGATACTGGGACAGTAAGCTTTGGTATCAGAACTGGACTCTTAGGTATCAGGACTGGACTGGACTGGAGTATTTGGTTCTGGACAGATGTTTGGGGGAGTTCCAGGTGCAGTTCCAGGTTTTTTTTGGATGCTGGTGGATCTGTTTACTGATCAACCAGCCATTCTATGTTTTGACCGCCCTCACCCATCCCTCACCCCCCTTCTTCAGCAGAGCCTTTAAAGTGGGGTCTGCTGTCACCATGGCAACCGAAAGCTTGAAGTGGCTCAGGAGAGTCTTCCTGCGTCATTTTCTTTCATCTCTGCCTCTCTGATCATCTTTTTATTCCCTCCGTGCATCCATCTCACCGTCTTCATCACCTGGAGTCATCATCCGGAGGCTCGTGGAACAGTGGGATGCAGAGAGCCGGGATAGGAGGCACCAAAAACCCAAAACAGAGGAACTGACTGGAAGGTTAGTCAGACACGCTCACTGTGTATCTACTACAGGGACTAGTGCTAAGCTAAGCTAAGCTAAGCTAAGAGTATCAACATATCATACATATACAACTAATTCAGAGCAGCATGGCAGTTCAGCACGTAGAGTTGGTTTACTGCTTCAGGGACCAAGGTTCAGTTCTTACACTGTTACATACAGTGGATTAAGGAAGTATTTAAGTCCTTTCTCACTTTATGCATTTTATTGTGTTGTAGATTTGATTTTAAATTGATATAAGTCACAATTTTAACATAAATCTGCACTTAATCACCCAGAATCACCAAATGTAAGTTACGAATTAACTCTGATTAACTGAAGCTGATGATTTCTTTGTGTCCATATAAATAGGGCGAGTTAAAATGCATCGATTAGACACAAGCATTGCGATAGGAAAGTCTATAAAGCTCTGAACAGATCTCAGAAGGCAGATCATCGATATCTTCAGGTACCAGTATAGCTGCTGTCTATATATTTTTGATATAGATCTATAGATTTGATTGTATTTGTTTGACTAAAGTGTTTGTGTTACAATCATTCAGCCACAGAAATGATTCAAATACCAGAACAACGAAAGTATGTGGACATGCCTTCTAATGATTAGTGTTTCAGCAGTACCTAATGCAAACACACATGATTTCACAAGTTTGGTGTGGAGGAACTCGAGTGGCCTGCAGAAAAACCTGAGCTGAAACTGAGCTGAATTTGTTTGAGATGAATTGGAATGTCAGGTGTGAGCCAGACCTTCTCATCAAACATCAACACAAATCTCCACAGATATGCTTTTCAATCTTGTGAGAGGTTGAGGCTTTATGTTATATTATATTAAATATCAAATAGGATATCAGTGCCAGTGATAGCTCAGTGGTTAAGGTACTGGACTAGTAAACAGAAGGTTGCCGGTTCGAGCCCCCCCACCACCAAGTTGCCACTGTTGGGTCCCTGAGCAAGGCCCTTAACCCTCAATTGCTCATTGTGTTCCACTCATTGTGTAAGTCGCTTTGGATAAAAGCGTCTGCTAAATGCTGAAAATGTAAATGTAAATATCAAACAAGCACATGGTCAGGTGTCCACATACTTTTGGCAATATAGTGTACACACACTTTTGATCTCAGTTGTATCTGCTGCAGCTGATCTATTAATCAATGTTGTTTTTTATTTGCTGCTGCAGTGTGTGTGTGCAGGTGTGTGAGGTTGCAGGTGCTCGTGCAGGTGTGTGAGGTTGCAGGTGCTTGTGCAGGTGTGTGTGCAGGTGTGTGTGCAGGTGCTTGTGCAGGTGTGTGTGCAGGTGCTTGTGCAGGTGTGTGTGCAGGTGTGTGAGGTTGCAGGTGCTTGTGCAGGTGTGTGTGCAGGTGTGTGAGGTTGCAGGTGCTTGTGACGGTGTGTGTGCAGGTGCTTGTGCAGGTGTGTGTGCAGGTGCTTGTGACGGTGTGTGTGCAGGTGCTTGTGCAGGTGTGTGTGCAGGTGCTTGTGCAGGTGTGTGTGCAGGTGCTTGTGCAGGTGTGTGTGCAGGTGCTTGTGCAGGTGTGTGTGCAGGTGCTTGTGCAGGTGTGTGTGCAGGTGTGTGAGGTTGCAGGTGCTTGTGCAGGTGTGTGTGCAGGTGTGTGAGGTTGCAGGTGCTTGTGACGGTGTGTGTGCAGGTGCTTGTGCAGGTGTGTGTGCAGGTGCTTGTGACGGTGTGTGTGCAGGTGCTTGTGCAGGTGTGTGTGCAGGTGCTTGTGCAGGTGTGTGTGCAGGTGCTTGTGCAGGTGTGTGTGCAGGTGTGTGTGCAGGTGCTTGTGCAGGTGTGTGTGCAGGTGCTTGTGCAGGTGTGTGTGCAGGTGCTTGTGCAGGTGTGTGTGCAGGTGTGTGTGTAGGTGCTTGTGCAGGTGTGTGAGGTTGCAGGTGCTTGAGCAGGTGTGTGTGCAGGTGCTTGTTCAGGTGTGTGTGTGCAGGTGCTTGTGCAAGTGTGTGAAGTTGCAGGTGCTTGTGCAGGTGTGTGTGCAGGTGCTTGTGCAGGTGTGTGAGGTTGCAGGTGCTTGTGCAGGTGTGTGTGCAGGTGTGTGTGCAGGTGTGTGTGTGCAGGTGCTTGTGCAGGTGTGTGAAGTTGCAGGTGCTTGTGCAGGTGTGTGTGCAGGTGTGTGAGAGGAGCCAATGAGAGGACGTCGGTCTTACCACAATAAAGCCGAACCCACACACCACTCTCCGGACAGTGAAGAACCTGATGAAGATGTCGAGAATAATAAAGACATCACCCCCATGTGCCCCCTGTGCGGGCGTGGCTTTGACATGCCCCTCCTCCTGCCCTGCTCACATACATTATGTGGGCGGTGCCTAACACAGAAGGCCAGGTTGGACAAATGCAGACCTGCGTGTAAGAGTTCTTACACATTTCGTCCGATATGCGCCGTGTTGTGCCCGCGCTGCTGCCACGCCGTGGAGCTGCCCTGCTCTGATTGGTCGTATGCCACCAGATGCCTGCCTCTGTACCCTACTGTGACCTTCGACCCTGAGGATGAAGGAGGTGTAAGAAATAAGACATCAGTCATACCAGGTGAGATGTATAGTTTCACTATGAGTATTAAAGCTATTAGTTTATCACAGTGTTTCGCATTTAGGTCACAGTCACACGAAATGGCCAGAAGTATGTGGACACCACTGTAATTATTGAGTTCTGGCAATTCAGACACACAACTTACAGCTGTATTAAATCAACTAAAATAACATGGTGTCCACATACTTTTGGCAATATATATGGATCAGGAACTGAAGGTTCTTTAGGTTCTTCATCTCGTTCTGCTCATGTGGTCTCCTCGTTTTCTTTTCTTGGTCCCCATCCTCCTCTCTAAAGACGAGAGAAAACAAAGGCCCAATTTAGACTAGCACCTGTACCCTCTGACAAGCGTAAAGCTATCAGGTTCTTTTCACCAGCCAGTGGTAGATTCCTATATAACACGTACTGAGGAACACACTGTACTCAAGTATTCTTCCACCACACATACTGGTGCTTCAAACAGTCAGCAGGTGTCACTGTCACGTAGGCAATGAGGTTTCACTTCATCTGGTCAATTCCTTTCTCATATGTGGACAGTAGTTCCTATAGAGTACTTGATCAGGCCTGGAACTCCTTGAAGTGAGGAGATTTAGCGATGCCATGATGGCGACTTTGGCGTCAAATCTACCAAAAGCCTCCCACCTTCCTAGGAGCGTATTTAGAGAAGTTAGATGTCCTAAAACAGTGAGCCCAGCTCAGAGTTTGGAACACACCTCAGGGAATTGGACACAAATTTGTGAAGAACAATTTTCTGGTACCTTTATTTTTTTATTGTTGGTAAACACTGTAGGATTAAAATAAAGAGTTTTAAGATCTTACTGTTAGGAGTTTCTGAAAGTCAAAGTCCCTTAAAGTACTAGAGAGAATTTAACCAGGAGAAGAATCATTCGCTGAAAGGAAAGCACCCAGACCAGACACCAAGTCAAAGTATGAATGCCTTCGTTTATTAAAAGAAAACAGAGTTTTTATAAACACAAGAAAAGTGTGTGTGTGTATAAATGTGTGTGTGTGTGTGTGTGTGTGTGTGTGTGTGTGTGTGTGTGTATAAATGTGTGTGTGTGTGTGTGTGTGTGTGTGTGTGAGATGGCTAAACTACATGAGAAAGTTTCAGTGAGAAGGAGAGTTTTGATCAACAAGAACAAAACCAGCCAAAACAACGTTCAGAACGGCATGTTCAGCTCATCAGCGGTGAGAAGAGCAGAAATATTAGGCGTAGTACCATAAGTATATGGACATAAGTGCAACTAAGATCTAACTCATGCAAGAGTAAAGTACGCTAGTGCACCAGAGTTGGGGTTTTGAATACATCGTATCAGCTCTGCCTTTCCGACTGGGCGGGGCGGCAGCATGAACAACGATCGGCTGTTGTTCAGGGTTAGAGGGTAAAAAGTCGGATCATAGGTCCTCATAACCACTGATGTTAAAATTACTATTTCCAATACAGTAATCAGATTAAAGTTACTTATCCAGGTTACTGTGCGTTACTATTTTTGCGTCTCGGAGAGTGACGTCTGGCCTATGCGACAATTAAGTCACGAGCTGCGTCCGGAATTGCATACTTACAGAGTATGCACTAGATTGGAGGAAGTATGCACTACTCGGCCGGTAAAGAAGTACATACTTTCAGTACAGAAGTGTGCAGTATGCACACAACACCGCTACGTACTACACGTGGGGACGAGATGACGTAATATCACCATAGTTACAGACTCATTACAAACCCCACTCGCCAAAATTTTGGATATTTATTGTCTTTTTGTTATTTATTTGTCTCTAAAAATTGTATTTTATTTATCTTACTTACACTTGTGAACAGAGGACTTAGTTTTCCGCGTCTTTCTTGTTTCTTATTCCGCTTCAATCGCCTACGCAGCTCCAGTTGCATTACGGCAGCTGCTGAATGTAACTAATAAAGTAACTTGTAATCTAACTTAGTTACTTTTAAAATCAAGTAATCAATAAAGTAACTAAGTTACTTTTTAAAGGTAACTATGCCATCACTGCTCATAACTGGTGCGACTGCGGCCCCTGCTGGCTGAGTGATGGCGCCTGCACAGGGCTGAGGAATAATGCTGATGGGGGTGTGGCCCTCCGTACACGGTGCCTGTCGGTGTATGAACTCGACTCGTGCAGGTGAAAATGCAGTCTGTACTGACTGTACGTGCCGGAGGGGGCGTATGTCAGTTGAGAGGCGTCCTCAGTCAGGGTCGAATCAGTATAGAGGACGCAATCGGGGTAACTGGACACGACTAGATTAGGGGAGAAATTTTTTTTTTTATTTTATATATAAAAAATAGAAGGCACAATGTGACCAAGGGTGCCAAATATGCCAGGGGCCAAACCCAGTCTGTCAAAACTAGTCTGCCAAACCTGATCTGCTTCTGGATGATAAGTCCTAATAAAAGTCTTTATTTCCTTTCACTGATAATATTCTGAACAATGAGTGATGAAATAAGAAGAAAGGAGCAAATCATCTCACCTTTACCTGTTTACCTGTTTTACCTGCCTGGTTACCCAACCTCCAGAAGACAGCGTGGATCTTTCCGAGGAGGAGATGGAACGTTCCATCTCAGGTAAAGAAGCGATGTGATTTTATCATTTTATTACTTTTATTATTCACAACTCTATTACACTTCATGTCCAAAAGTGTGTAGACGCCCCTTAAGTTAGTGATTTCAACTATAAAAAAATCGATTTCTAGAAATAAAAACCATTGGCAGTAGAAATTGGTCAGATCAACAAATACCAGCTTGCAGTGAACTTGAAATGTCTAGGAGCATCAACGGCTCAGTCTGGAAGCCACACATGCTCACAGAATGGGACTCCATGCTCTGACACACAAATCACTGACTACCAAGCTCCAAACTGTCTCTAAAAGCATCCGTGCTGTTTATTAATAGCTTTATGGACTGGGATTCTTTGCCTAAGTCAAACCGCACAAGCCTAAGATCATCATGTGCAATGCCAAGTGATAGGGCAAGCAGTAGCCTAGTGATTAAGGTACTGGACTAGTAATCAGATGGTTGCTGGTTCAAGCCCCACCGCTGCCAGGTTGCTGCTGTTGGACCCTTGAGCAAGGCCCTTAACCCTCAATTGTTCAGACTGTATACTGTAACTGTAATGTAAGTCACTTTGGATGAAAGCGTCTGCTAAATGCGGAAAATGTAAATGTAATGCACAGAGCCTCTAAATTCCTCTTTTAATGCTTTGAGATGAATTGGAACTCTAACAAGAGCCAAGTCATATCACATAACATACCCTGGTGTTATGATTGGGGAAGGAAGGACCCAAGGATGCAGAGGAAGTTGGATAAAGGGTTTTATTTACTAAATAATAAACACAATATACAAGAAAATAAACAGAAAAACACAAATAACAAAAAGGGGAAGCGCGAGGCGCAAACCCTGGTCGCTCACCTCCTGGCTGGGAGCTTACGCAGCCTGCCACAGCAGCGCTGAAAGCAAAACCGCTCCCAGCACTAAAGAGGTGAAGCGACCGGGTTCGCGAGGTGGAAAACCTCGCGCTGTTGGCCGGAGAAGGGGGAAAAAACACGGGCTTTTTACAAGCCCGGGTGTTACGGTCGGCAGCAAGGATTGCTGGAACGCAACCGCGTCATTACGCTACAGAACACAGCGGCGCTGTCACCAGCCAAGTTGGCTGGGAAGTGGCCGCTGTAATAGCGCTCCAGACAGCGGAACGCGACGCTGTCACCAGCGGTTTACGCTGGGAGGGGATCGCGTTCCTCTGGGCGCGATAACAGGATCTCATGGTGGCGGCGGCACGGCGGCTCGACGGCTCGGCGGCAGCGGCCCGACGGCGACCTGAAGGCAGCGACCAGGCGGCGGCGGCGGCACGACAGCGGCGCCGGCGGCCTGGTGGCGCCCCAATACCGGTGGCCCGGCGGCAGCGGCACAGCGGCGGCGGCACAGTGCGGCGGCACAATCTAGAGATAAAACAAATAAAGAAACATAAAAGGGCACCGCAGTGCCAAACAAACTGAAAGAAAGAAAAAGGCCAACAAACGCAGAAGATGCGACGGCTGCAGCTCTGCGCCTATCCCTTAAATAGGGGAAGGCACAGGACACAGCTGCAGCGCATTCGCCCTAACGAGCTGGCCAGGTATTTCAGCCAGCTCGTTCACTGCTCTGTAAGGCCTGTGGCGTCAGGGAGAGATGGCACATTCCCCTGACGCCACAGAACCTAACACCTGGGTTATGATCTTGTATCTGAATAGTAAATACCTGCAGTTACTTTCCAAAATCTATTGACTAGCCTCTGCAGATGAGTAGAAAACGTTCATATGAATGTCCGTTGGTTTTGGATATGACGCTGAGGTGTTTGGTGTTCGCTGAGTGTATGACTCCTTCCTGTCTAATCTATAATTTACACCTCCGCAGGTCTGATGTTTGCTCTGGACCTATCTACCACAGCCCCGCCTCTTCAGATCTCAAACTCCGCCCTTACTGCCACCTATAAGGGTATCGGTGATCAGACTGGGGATGGGGACACCCGCGCCCCCTTTTCTCAGGTGTGCGGTGATGTCGAAATCCACAGGGGGCAGTACTACTGGGAGGTGGATGTGTGCAACAGCGCTCTCTATAGGATCGGTAAGAAGAACTACTTTTATGAAATCTGAAGGTGGCAGGAGGGTGCAGGTGGTAGTGCGGGTCGTCCAGAGTGCTGCGGTCCGATTGGCAGCCACACCTCGTCCAGCATCAGTGCCTGACCTCACAAGTGCCAAATATTCACAGACACATAGAAATGATTTTATCCAAAACGATCGATGCAATGCAAGCGAGACTTACGGGCCTTGCTCAGGGGCCCAACAGTGGCAGCTTGGTGGTGGTGGAGGGGCTTAAACCAGCAACCTTCTGATAACTAATCTAGTCCCTTAACTGCTGTCAGTTTTTGGGATGAATCAAAATGTAAATAGAAGGTCCACATACTTTTGGTCACAAATTGTATTTCATAATGAATTATGTGAAGATATTAGCTACCCTGCTGCCACGCCCATTTCTCTCCATTTCTCTCCTGCAGGTGTAACCTCACTGACTGGCGATCAGGCCTGGTGGTTCGAGAGGTTTGGCTCGACGTTCCACGCCCTCTTTGACGGACAGCGTGAGCAGCTCCTCTCCGTCCCGCCCCAGTTAAAAACAGTGGGCGTGTTCCTGAATGTGGGCGGAGCCTCCATCACCTTCCACAACCCTTTAACACAAGAACTTCTGGCCGCGATCCCCTCTCGCTTCGCCGCACCTCTCCGCCCTGCGTTCCAACTGGGTCAGGGCAGGATCAAGCTCCGCCCGGGCCTGCCGCCGCCTAGCCACGTCTTCCTGAGCCGCAACTCGACCTATCGGGGGCCCGAGCGGGCGCTGCGGGGCCGCTGGAGACAGGACGTCGCGTTTGGTTCGGTCAGGACTGTGATTCAGAAGTTTGAAGAAATTGCAGCTTCAGATTCAGGTCTAATGTCCGGTTGTGGCTCCAACTCCACTTTAGCGTCCATCAGTTTGGAATCAGGGCATCATCCTGGGCAGGAACCCTGAAGAACCTTCACACCACACAGTCCGATATCTGCTATTTATTTCTTTATTTCTTTATTATTTAATTCACGTTTCTTCAGCAAGCACTTTATCCAGGATGGTGGAGGGTCTGGATCCTGTCCCAGAAACTCATGGCAGCATGTCAGGGCAGCCACAGAATCCAGTGGTGTATGGAGCAAAACACCTGGACCCCTGAACACCTGAATGGGGAAAAGTATATTCTTAGAAAGTACATTTGTCCACAGTCATGTAGGCTTGACATCACATTTAAATTTTTGAGATTTAGCAGACGCCTTTATCCCAAGCGACTGGGACAGTATATAGTCTGAGCAATTGAGGGTTAAGGGCCTTGCTTAAGGGCCCAACAGCACTAGTTTTACCTTAACTGCTAGGCTACAACTGCCCTGCCATAGGTTTAGAGGCTGGAACTTCTTATTATGTTCTGAGTAGCAGCATGTAACCCCAAGGTGATGTAAAGCTTGCTTGACTGTGGACACATGTGACCCATGTTCCAGCAGCGTCTCCTGTCTGTTTTTTCCTGTTTTGTCTACATTCCTCTCAGCCTAAGATGAGAACTGATCTTCTGGACCTTAATGATGAGACCGCTGTCCAGTACCAGAGCATTGAAACTAGCTCTATTTATATGGACACAGAGAAGTAAGCAGCCCCAAACGCAAATGTAATACATGTACATGTATAAAATGTAAATATACGTATATATACTGTATATACAGTGTATCACAAAAGTGAGTACACCACTCACATTTCTGCAGATATTTAAGTATATCTTTTCATGGGACAACACTGACAAAATGACACTTTGACACAATGAAAAGTAGTCTGTGTGCAGCTTATATAACAGTGTAAATTTATTCTTCCCTCAAAATAACTCAATATACAGCCATTAATGTCTAAACCACCGGCAACAAAAGTGAGTACACCCCTTAGTGAAAGTTCCTGAAGTGTCAATATTTTGTGTGGCCACCATTATTTCCCAGAACTGCCTTAACTCTCCTGGGCATGGAGTTTACCAGAGCTTCACAGGTTGCCACTGGAATGCTTTTCCACTCCTCCATGACGACATCACGGAGCTGGCGGATATTCGAGACTTTGCGCTCCTCCACCTTCCGCTTGAGGATGCCCCAAAGATGTTCTATTGGGTTTAGGTCTGGAGACATGCTTGGCCAGTCCATCACCTTTACCCTCAGCCTCTTCAATAAAGCAGTGGTCGTCTTAGAGGTGTGTTTGGGGTCATTATCATGCTGGAACACTGCCCTGCGACCTAGTTTCCGGAGGGAGGGGATCATGCTCTGCTTCAGTATTTCACAGTACATATTGGAGTTCATGAGTCCCTCAATGAAATGTAACTCCCCAACACCTGCTGCACTCATGCAGCCCCAGACCATGGCATTCCCACCACCATGCTTGACTGTAGGCATGACACACTTATCTTTGTACTCCTCACCTGATTGCCGCCACACATGCTTGAGACCATCCGAACCAAACAAATTAATCTTGGTCTCATCAGACCATAGGACATGGTTCCAGTAATCCATGTCCTTTGTTGACATGTCTTCAGCAAACTGTTTGCGGGCTTTCTTGTGTAGAGACTTCAGAAGAGGCTTCCTTCTGGGGTGACAGCCATGCAGACCAATTTGATGTAGTGTGCGGCGTATGGTCTGAGCACTGACAGGCTGACCCCCCACCTTTTCAATCTCTGCAGCAATGCTGACAGCACTCCTGCGCCTATCTTTCAAAGACAGCAGTTGGATGTGACGCTGAGCACGTGCGCTCAGCTTCTTTGGACGACCAACTGAGTCTGTTCTGAGTGCACCCTGCTCTTTTAAAACGCTGGATGATCTTGGCCACTGTGCTGCAGCTCAGTTTCAGGGTGTTGGCAATCTTCTTGTAGCCTTGGCCATCTTCATGTAGCGCAACAATTCGTCTTTTAAGATCCTCAGAGAGTTCTTTGCCATGAGGTGCCATGTTGGAACTTTCAGTGACCAGTATGAGAGAGTGTGAGAGCTGTACTACTAAATTGAACACACCTGCTCCCTATGCACACCTGAGACCTAGTAACACTAACGAGTCACATGACATTTTGGAGGGAAAATGACAAGCAGTGCTCAATTTGGACATTTAGGGGTGTAGTCTCTTAGGGGTGTACTCACTTTTGTTGCCGGTGGTTTAGACATTAATGGCTGTATATTGAGTTATTTTGAGGGAAGAATAAATTTACACTGTTATATAAGCTGCACACAGACTACTTTTCATTGTGTCAAAGTGTCATTTTGTCAGTGTTGTCCCATGAAAAGATATACTTAAATATCTGCAGAAATGTGAGGGGTGTACTCACTTTTGTGATACACTGTATATACACTGACATGGTGGTGGTGTGTTAGTGTGTGTTGTGCTGGTATGAGTGGATCAGACACAGCAGCGCTGCTGGAGTTTTTAAATACCGTGTCCACTCACTGTCCACTCTATTAGACACTCCTACCTAGTCGGTCCACCTTGTAGATGTAAAGTCAGAGACGATCGCTCATCTATTGCTGCTGTTTGAGTCGGTCATCTTCTAGACCTTCATCAGTGGTCACAGGACGCTGCCCATGGGGCGCTGTTGGCTGGATATTTTTGGTTGGTGGACTATTCTCAATCCAGCAGTGACAGTGAGGTGATTTATACGCTCATACCAGCACAACACACACTAACACACCACCACCATGTCAGTGTCACTGCAGTGCTGAGAATGATCCACCACCTAAATAATACCTGCTCTGTGGTGGTCCTGTGGGGGTCCTGACCATTGAAGAACAGCATGAAAGGGGGCTAACAAAGCATGCAGAGAAACAGATGGACTACAGTCAGTAATTGTAGAACTACAAAGGGCTTCTATATGGTAAGTGGAGCTGATAAAATGGCAGTGAGTGTTTGTGCTGGTGTAAATAGTAGTCAGATCATCCGGTGATGGATCTATTTTTTTCATTTTCAGTGTGTTTATTGTTTTCGTTTTTGTTTCAGTGTTTGCTGACTCACAGGAAACCCAGTCTAAAACCCTGAACCCAGGGGAATGGGTTTGAACCTCCAGCTGCGACATGAGGAAATGATTCACATCTATTTTACCGCAGCGAGTGTGTAGAAAGACGAGATGTCTGAGTGTGATAAACAGTTTTAGTGTGTGTGGGATTAGCGGAGTGAGTTTTACAGCCGAATCACCAAAATCGAGAATAATAATAATAATAATAATAATACAAGAATAAAATAGAACACCTTTATTTGTCATATATACATCTACACGTGTACAGTACAATGAAATTCTTTCTTCGTATATCCCGGCTTGTTTAAAAGTTGGGGTCAGAGACGCCCCTGAAGCTGAGAGGGTTTAGAGCTTTGCTCAAGGGCCCAACAGTGGCTGCCCAAAGCTCTACCACTAGGCTACCACTGTCCCTACTCCTACTCCTACTACTACTAATAACAATAATAGAACAACACACATGATGTTCGCTTTTTTGGAGCGGCACAGTGGATCAGTGGGTAGCACTGTCACCTCACAGCAAGAAGGTCCTTGGTTCGATTCCCAGGTGATGCAGTCTGGGTCCTTTCTGTGTGGAGTTTGCATGTTCTCCTTGTGTCTGTGTGGGTTTCCTACGAGTGCTCCGGTTTCCTCCCACAGTCCAAAGACAGACAACCAGGTTAATTGGAGATGCTAAAAAGTCCCCCTAGGTGTGTGGGTGCCCTGTGATGGACTGGTGACCAGTCCAGGCTGTTTTCTGCCTTCCGTATAGTGAATCGTACCCATCGCGACCCTAAATAGGATAAAACGTTGGTACAACAGACAGTGAGGGAATTAATGTTTGCTTTTTTATTTTGTATTGGATGCTAATGCAATCATAATCATATTTGAAGTGAACAGCTACCAGTTTATTTATGGAGTTTATTTATTTATCTGGTGCAGGACGTCACAGTTCCTATAAATATTCCAGTTGGGACTGAAGATCATTCGAACCCTTCGTTTACTTACACTCTAAAAAGAACGCCAATCCATCTCAGATCAACATCCAATCACCTATGTAATCACTCACTCACACATAAGGACAATTCAGAACAGTAAATACACCTGAAACTCCTCACAGACCGTAAGCAATTACTCAACCCAGATCCCCAAAACTCATGTTGCTGTGCCGCACCCACTCTGACGTCTGTACCCCAGTTTCGCCCTTCAGTGACATAATCACATCCCATTTTGCGTCCTCTTCTCCTGGTGAGACTGATAAGATCAGCCCAGACTTCTCTCTCCCCGTCCACAGATTCCCGCTCCTCCTGAAGGATCTCCAGGCGTTCACATTCCAGCTGTGAGATACAATACCTCTGGCGAGGCCTGGATGTGTCCCGTGTTCGACTGTGTGTTGGTGAATGAACCTCAGGAGCTTAAAGTCCCAACTTCAAATGAGACAAAGAACGATTCTATAGATCCTAATGAAATGTACAAATCTACAGATTAGGGATTAGGGTTACCAGGACTCACCCCTGGAGCCAGGCCTGGGGGTGATGTTTGCAGACGAGTGCCTGGAACCTGTTAGGTTCAAAACGAAACAGCAATGTGGCACCACCTTGTGGACTCACCACCTGCCTGGTGTTTTAGTTTTAGACGGTGTTGTGCAGGTACTGATGCTTCCCCAGGTCAAACAGGCTTTCAGTTTCTTAATATAGACAAATTTACTAAACAGGGTGCTATGAAAAGTATTTATTTTTGCTTATTTGCCACACCTAATGAGTTCAGATCCTCATGTAAATGGAAAATAAGACAAAAAGAATCAGAGGAGCGACAGACCAGTTTAATAAATATTTGTGTTAATTAAATGACAAAGGTTATGCAACACCTATATGACCCATGTGAAATAAAGCAATGCAGTTTCTGGATCCAATTCTGGACAGCAGTTCTACATTAATACTTCCAAACTAATCAATACCATTATTGCCCAAACCAACCCCGTTCTCCTCTTCCAATCGGTTCCTGTGTCTCACTGCGCGTTCCCTGCGCAAAGCTGAAGTTTTGCTCCAGGCTGCATGTTAATTCTAAAGGTGATTTGATTTCAGTAGCTCCACTTGCAGTGATGGTTAGGAAGTAACAACTCGAATACACAAAGTCCTGCATGCCTCATTATTGTTAACGGCATAATTGAGGTCCATTTTCTCCAGTTTGCTGCTTATTAACGAATCGCTGTCGGTCCTGCGAGATGGCTTAATAACCTCGGTTAGCACCTGGTGATTAAATGCAAACAGGCCATCATCGATGCCCATTCTCAGGCGCTGGAGCGGATACGGGGTGTGGAGGGGTGTGAAATCACCCCCCTTTCCACCTCTTCCCAATTTGCTGTCCCACCCTACCGTGCATAATGAAAAATCAGCATGTTAATGGCACCTTACAGCATGCACCTTAACGCTAAACTGTCAACTCATTTCGAAAACGTTAATACACACGAGAAAACACACAACACACACACACACACACACCCCGGGAGAGCTAGGCCATTTGCTAGTGTATATTGTGATGAACGGATGAATGCATGATTTCGTTCCGTTCTGTCTCACATGTCTCTTAGGAGCGCTTAGATGCCGGTGTACGTCGCGCAACCATTAACCATTTGTGCGGGGCGCAGTGGGAGTGCGCGTGAGAAAATCACACACACACACACACACACACACACACACACACACACCAAAACATACCCTGCATCTTTTGATCCGACACATAAAAACAGATTTTTTGTTCTTTGCGCATTTTCTCCATATGCGCGTAATTTCATTATCCCACTAAATATAATATCTACATGTGCTTTACACCACATGCACAATATGGCAAAAAGTGAAAGGAGACCTGAACATGAGCTTGTTATCCATCCCATCCCAAAACTACCAACATTAATATGGAGTTGGGTCTTTTTTGGCTCGGTCTTGGAACGTGTCTGTGGTTTTTAGTGCATGCAGTCATTGTGAGTTCTGGAACTGATGTTGGAAATCTGACTCTAATCAACGTTCCAGTTCCTTTCAAAGATGTGTAATGGGGTTGATTTTTTAGCTCTTTGCAGGACGCTGGAGTTCCTTCACAGGTCTGGTTTCTGGCACATGAGGCACTCATGCTGAAAAAGGAAAGCACCTTCCTCAAACTGTTCCACTAAATTGGAAGCAGGTTAATTATTTCTGTTGTTGGCATCCAGTGCACGGCTGCATAATAATAAAACAACACTGCAACACTGGATTGAAGATGAACTTGCAGGCCACACACATGGATTCATGTAAAGGTTTTACAGGACTGTAATGCAGAAGTGCAAACTCGTTCATGTGTCATAGACCACCAATGGTCCATCAAACAGATACAGGTTGAGAATAGCTGAATACTTGGTCTGCTAGCTTGTTAGTTTGGAAAGAATCTTACTGATGGCCTCTTAAAACTCAAAACCCAAATGCATTACACTCATACACTCAAACATGAATGGAAGTGAAAATTCTTACCCAATGTAGATCTTCTAGACTATGACCATGCAAGGACACTTTCTGGCACCTTGATTATTAGAATTAATTTATTTCTAAGTAACTTCAATACAAAATATGTTACAAAAGCTGTTATGTTAAATTTGTCTTACACTAATAAAACTTTTTAAGCTGCACCTCATGCATGGATCTATGGATCTATTTTTTTTTTTTAAATGTAGTTATTCATATTTTCACTATTCAAACTCAGGGGTGAAAAAGCCGGACTGAAGTCCAGCGAGTTTGGTAGGTTTTCTGGTGATTAATTACTGAGTTTAATCAGGTGTGTTTGAGCAGAACAGCCAAACTGTGCTAGACTTCAGCCCCCTCAGGTTTCTACCCCATGGGTGTTTTGTGGAGGTGAGAAATGGTGAAATGTTTACAGAAACATCCAAATGCAAGAAAATTAACTATTCACATGATGGTAATGAATAGAAACAAATAGTTTAAGGCTGAACGTACATCATGACGCCAGGAGTTTATTATTATTATTATTATTGATATAATTGGAGTATTTGGATAGAAATTCGTTCATGGATGTTCATCCTGACAGGATTTCCCTCCAGTACACGTTTAGGCATGAGAACCGAGACCTGCTCTCTGCACCCCTCTCCCAGCCTTTGTTTTTAACCCAGCTCACCCTTTGCCCTGATGTTGTTTGGTGTTGCGCCCCCCCAAAGGCGCACTTTATAGCCCGGTTCCTTTCTCATTATCATTATTCCGCGGCCCGTGTTTAGCATGTGCATGGCGGCCATGGGGTGAACGGTTCCTGTCCGATCCACAACAAAAATACCCCCTAAAGACGGCGCACTCACCCTCCCGGGGTGTTTATGGCTCTATTATTTAATTTTATTATTTTACTATTGCATTATTCCGTCAGTGCGCATTTTAATCCATTCTCTCTTTCTACAAAGAAAGGACGACGGGGGAAATGGTTCAGACCCCCTGCAGAGAGCGCACTGGGGCTGAAAGGCTACTGTAATCACATACCTTATCACATTTATTATTATTCATATTATTAATAAACTATTTGCAGGTCAAATAAAAACCTGCAAACAGTTAAAATAAATGAATAAAAACCACTCATGTTTATATTCAGCACTGCATGTGATCAGCTTTATTATATTCTATATTCTAATCACCTTCCAACAGTTTAAAGTTGTTCCATTTTTTTAATCATTTTTATTTTTATTATGCCATCCAATGAAAATATGAGCATGTATAACTTGCAAGCTACAATCTTACATTAAAAAAACAACAAACAAATAAAGAACACAATTAAAATAAAAGTAAAGAGGCTTAAAATATTCGCTATAATATTTTTAAAGGCCTTTATTTGAAGAATCTTGAAGTTGTCGTTGGTGCGAAATCTTTAAACAAGTGTTCATATAAAACATTATATTATAATAGTTATATAATAACTATAAAACACAGGCAGCTAACAGAAGTATAAATTAAAGACCTTTAAAGAAATGTTAAATAAGAATTTAGTTCTCTATAATGCTCCCCGATGGTAATTTGTTTATCTTTTTGATATCACAGTGAAAAGGAACTAAATGTAAAAATGAATGAAGAATAAAAAGTGATTTATAAACTGCTAAAAAGCAAAACTGATTAAAGAAACATCTAAGCAATCTATTCAGTTTTATAAATGACCTTTTAATAAATAAAAAAGCTCAGAGCTTAGATGTTTAAGGGAAAAGGAAAAGAGCAGTAACCGAGTCATTAACGCTAATGAAATGTGTGAAAACCTGATTTCCTTTATAAGGTTTCTTTTGATTGACATCAGAAAGTCGTTACATCCGTCTCGCTTTATTATACAGTAGAGACATTATAGTTTCTTTGAAGATGGTAATGGAATCATTATGGCCTCTATATTAAAGATGAATGTTTTATCTGTTTGCACTAATCACTCCTCAAAGAGATCAAAATAGTAAAACAAAAAAAACTCTTTGAACGTTTTGTTCTTACATGTGCTTCTGATAGAACCTTTGTTTGCTTTTTAAAGAAGAACCTTTTAAACTCGCACTGAAAACGCAGAGAAAATAATGTTATCAAGATAGACAGTATTCAAAAAGTTCATCTGTTTTTTAACACTTACGATCTTTAAAGACTTTGTTTTTGCGAGTATAAGCTGTGAATGATGGGAAATGAGGAGCTGCAAACACTGCCAAGAAAAGTAAAGCACCACATAAAACAATGACGTGAATTTAAAGCCTGTTTCATTTGGTATTTTTATTAGTTTGTGTTTAATGTGTCCCACTAATACAAGATCTTAATTAATTAACCTTCCAGGAAAAACTAAATAAATGCAACATGACCTGAGCCAAAGGAAAAAGTGCAAAAATAGTGATTAAAATCTGCTGTGTAAAAGAAAAGGTCGATTTTGGAGCTTGTAATTTATTATTTGTGGGGGTTTTTTAATTAAAATAATAACAATAGAAATAATTATAAATTTAAATGAAGCAATAAAACAAGAGATGCACAAAGTATGAGGACAATGTTTTAAGTATTAATAAATATAATTTGTTAATGTAATAGGTTAACATCACGTGTTTATATTATCATTATATATTAAATATTTGACTGAGTATTTTGATAAGAGCTAAGAGATGAATAGAGTAAAATAAATGTCACCTAAATAAAACAAGCTATTATTACAGTTTGTATTTGTTGGTGTTTTGGTGTCAGTTTACATGAAACTTTTTATGGTAAATTGAAAATTATTAAAAAAGTTATAGACACAAATGAACAAATAAAACAAAGTAGAACAGTATAATACTAAAACATTTTACAGCAGCTTCAGAAACATGTTTGGTTTCCTATAAAACCTTCAGCTCATGTTTCTTTGTCATTTTTCTTAGTGCTTATCAAATTCCAAAAGAATCTTTCTCATAAACGAAAAGCAGAAAACATAGAGATCGAACCCCTGTGGAACACTAGAAGAAAACAACATAGTGTTTTTTATTGTGTTTTCTTTATTTTATTCATAGGTTTAAAAATAATAAGCACTAAGCAAATTATACAAAATACACGTTGAAATACCAAAATACAACAATAGTATGATTTAAAACCTTCTTCAAGCGATATCAGAGAAGAACCAGGTTTGGTTTCCTGAAGAACCTTTAGTTTATTGTCTTTACTGATGCCTTTAGATTTAGATTGAGCCCCTGAGGAACACTAAAAGAAAACAACACAGTGTTTTTTTTTATTATTTTAACTGTGTACAAATAATAAGCTCTAAGCAAATTATACGAAAGACCCGCAGAAACACCAAAATACAACAACAGTATGATTTAAAACCTTCTTCAAGCGATACCAGAGAAGAACCAGGTTTGGTTCCCTAAAGAACGTTTAGTTTATTGTCTTCACTGATGCCCCAGTAACTATTTATTACCAAAAGAAGCTTCCTCATAAACGAAAAGCAGAAAACATAGAGATGTTTAGATACAGATTTAGACTGAACCCCTGCGAAACACTAGATGAAACAACATAGTGTTTATTTTATTGTGTTTTCTTTATTTTATTCAGAAGTTCAAAAATAATAAGCTCTAAGCAAATTATACAAAAGACACACTGAAATACCAATGATGTAAAACCTTCTTTAAGTGATATCAGAGAAGACCCATGTTTGGCTCCATGAAGAACCTTTAGTTTATTCTCTTTACTGATGGACATGGAGATAGGATATAGATTTAGATTAAACCCCTGTGGTGTTTTTATTGTGCTTTCTTTATTTTATTTACATTATACAAAAGACACACTGAAATCCAAAATAAAACAACAGAATGATCTAAAACATTATTCAAGAGGAGAACCATGTTTGGTTCCCTGAAGAACCTTTAGTTTATTGTCTTTACTGATACCTCAGTAAACTATTTATTACCAAAAGAAGCTTCATCATATATGAAAAGCAGAAAACATGGAGATGTTTAGATTTGGATTTAGATTTAGACTAGATTTAGATTTAGAGGAACAATAGAAGAAAACAACATGGTGTTTTTTTTTCTTTATTTTATTTAGATGTAAAAAAAAAAAAACAGTTATAATAAGTTTATACAAGCTTATAAATAATAAGCTCTAAACAAATTATACAAAAGACACACTGAAACACCAAAATACAACAATAGTATGATTTTAAACCTTCTTTAAGTGATATCAGAGAAGAACCATGTTTGGTTCCCTAAAGAACCTTTAGTTTATTGTCTTTACTGATGCCCCAGTAACTATTTATTACCAGAAGAAGCTTCATCATAAAATTTTGTATGGAAAATGGTGCTGTGAATTCTTGTGTCAACATTAAACAATGAGCAAGAACATGTTTTTCTATATCACATCTTTATTTGTAAAAGTGCAGTAAATATTACTTAAAGTCCTCTGGGCAGAGCAAACAGAGCAATGCAGGACCAGATTTATTGGGACACTAGACGAAAACAACACCTCGGTGTTAAAAATAATGAAACTTCACCTCTTGCATATTGGTGAGCACTTTTTATTATTTGTTGGTGTTAAGGTGCCAGCCTAAAATAAACCTCCTCCAGGTAAAGAGTTCACATCATCCTGCCTCCTCCTCCTCCTCCTCGATTCCCTCTACCCCCTTTCCTCCACCTCCTCCACCTCCTACACCCCTCCCGCTTTTTTGGAGGGGTGCAGCTTATCCTATAAAACCGGCGGACGCTCGAGCAGCACCCACACAGCCTGCACAGCTCGCGCTCTTCTGCAGCAAGGCTTTATTAATCTGATTGCTTTTGGAACTTTATTTATTCGATTCTCTTGGAGCATCAAGTTGCACAAGTTTTATTATACTATTTATTCTTTTATTTTAAATTTGCTTCATTTAGAAACTTGGACTGAGTTACTTCTGTAACCTCTGGCTGGGTTTGGTTTGTTGCATAGCACCTTATTTATTTATTTTTGGCTTCATCGGACTTCACCCCAGAGTTTAAAATCCCTTCTCCGGACTGTTTTCCCAACTCTAACGGACTGTAACCGGTATGGAGAGTGTTCGTGTGCTGCTTGGCTTGCTGTGCGTGCTGAGCTGCGCACCGGTGCCGGTAACGGAGGCCTCGTACTCGCGGATGAAGTCCGCCGCCCTGCCCATCCAACCGGAGAGAGAACCTCTACCATCCAAGGGAGTGTCCGGTAAGTACCACTCAGCATGAAATCAATATGTGCACCGATATATTGGTTCAGCAGGGAGGTTTTATATCTGTACCACATGCTTTTAATATGTGACATAAAGCTTTAGCACACTAAGTTTCTGCATATGCATCCAAACAGCTCGTGGTAGATCTTCCAGGCGTCCTTAAAATTGCAAAGGAACGGTTCCTAATAGTACCTACCTCCAAAGGCAAAGGGCAAGAAAAGGTTTAATATTCAGAGAAGAACCATGTTTGGTTCCTTGAAGAACCTTTAGTTTATTACCAAAAGAAGCTCCCTCATAAACGAAAAGCAGAAAACATGAAGATGCTTAAATTAAGATTTAGATTAAACCTTTGTGGAACACTAGAAGAAAACAACATGGTGTTTACTTTATTGTGTTTTCTTTATTTTATTCAGTAGTTCAAGCCATGCTGAAGTAAAATAAGATAACAGTATGATTTAAAACCTTTAAGAGATATCAGAGAAGAACCAGGTTTCGTTCCTTAAAGAACCTTTAGTTTATTGTCTTTACTGATGCCTCAGTTAACTGTTTATTACCAAAAGAAGCTTTATCATAAACGAAAAGCAGAAAATTTTTTCAATGTTTAGAACCCATTTCAACACCTTATTATTTATTTATATTACTTCCAACTGGCAATTTAAAACTGCATTTTTTATTTCAGTCAGTGTTTGTATACTGTAGTTATAAAAGACACAGATACGTTCTATCCTGTAGCTTGTGCATGATAGATGTTTCACATCTTCATGGTGTGCAACTGTTCACCCTGAAATCCACTTAATGACGTCACAACTACTACACACTCGGTTCAGGTTTTGTCTTGACAACCCAAAAGTCTTTCTGTACGAGTGTTAACAAGTTCACAAAAGTTCACTTCCTTTGCTGAGCAAAAAACCCCGAATTCGTCCAAACCAGCAGGAACACAAACATGTTAGTCACCAGAGTCTTTAAAACTTTCCGTGGTCAGCATGCATGGTGCAAGACTTTCTCACACACACAAATATACACACACACACACAAGTTGGAAGTGTTTTGGCTGGGGTGCGTTTGCATGCACACACACACACACACACACACACTCTCACTCGCTTTGCTTATTTATTTCTAAGTGCACTAAGTGCAGGCGACATTTTTGGCCCTTGTGTGTGTTCTGGTTCCTGAATGTTGTAAACACGAATAAAACCAAACATCCATCTTTTCTGATCTTTCTAGGATGCTCGTTCGGTGGGAGGTTTTATTCCCTGGAAGACACGTGGCATCCGGACCTCGGGGATCCATTTGGAGTCATGCATTGTGTCATGTGTCACTGTGAACCGGTAAGATTCCACAAACACATTCCAAACTCAACTGTGCAGCCTATTATGGTGGGATGTTAATGATATTAACATGTGTGTGTGTGGGTGTGTGTGAGTAGCAGCGCAGTCGGCGTGGAAAAGTGTTCGGAAAGGTCAGCTGCAGGAACATAAAGCAGGACTGTCCCGAACCGAACTGCGACGACTCCATCCTGCTGCCGGGCCACTGCTGCAAGACCTGTCCTAAAGGTAATGTATAGATGTGTATAGATGTGTATATAAAGCCAGGGGTAGCACGAAGAATGGATTTCATCTGCCTTGAGTGGGAGGAACCCAGGGGACACTGTGGAATGAGAACTATGCAGGGTAGTGTCTGGTGCATTAACCTGTCAGGGGCCCCAAAGTTCCCACAGGTACCTTAGCAAGTGCATATCATACGCAAGCTATAGTTTTTCCTTGTGGATACACACGAGTGTATATTTTTTGTTGCTGGTGAATAAATGGAAAAATTTTTTAAGGAGGCCCCGGTTCTCCTACTGTGGAAAATATGATCACATGTGTGTGTTGGAAAAGCTCCAGCCCTGCTATAGGTACATAAGAGTAAATTTATGGCTGCATGAGTGTAACCCATATGTGTTTATGTACGTCTGCCCCCCCCCAGGCGACTCGGACAGAAAGTCCAGTGAGACTCTCTTCGACGGGTTCGAGTTCTTCCAGGAGAAAGACGACGACCTGCACAAGTCCTACAACGACCGCTCGTACCTCAGTGTGGAGCACATGAGTGACGGAGGCAGCAAGACAGGTGAGATATCATCACCTGTGAGACATTAACACCGATGTTATGATATGTGATGCTTATATTGGGATCCTAACATGGTATTTTTGTATGGATGTAGATTTTGTGGCTTTGCTGACCGGCGTGACCGACTCCTGGTTGCCAAGCTCGAGTGGAGTGGCACGTGCCCGCTTCACCCTCAGTAAAACCAACCTGGCCTTCTCTATAACCTACCAGAGGTAAACCTCATTATTATTATCAGTTATTTAATACTTAACACATTTATAAGACATATAATTAATACTATATTATTAAGATTAACATTAAAATCAACGTTCCTCTCTGTTTCAGGTTCGCCAGGCCGAGCATGATCGTATTCCAGGACTCGGAGGGAAACACAGCATTCGAGTTTAAAGTTCCTCAATCTGAAACCGACATGGTAAGCAGTGTGTGTGTGTGTGTGTGTGTGTGTGTGTGTGAATGCTTACACCATGATGTCAGCAGTGCTGTTGGGGTTGCTTATGCCAATCTAAGTAAACATTTCCATAATGATGCCCATAACCAGACTTTCACACAGGCTATAAAACACAGGTTAATGTTTTAATGTGTGTGTGTGTGTGTGTGTGTGTGTGTAGATATGTGGCGTCTGGAGGAACCTTCCCAAATCTCACATGAGGCAGCTCCTGGACGAGCAGCTCAGTGTCTCCATGCTAACGGTGGACGGGCGGCGAGAGGAGATCCAGGGGAAGATCATCAAACACCGGGCGCTCTTCGCTGGTGTGTGATTGTTACTCTTAATGTGAAATATTATTAGATTTATTATTGTGAACACACGAATAGCTTCATATTTTAAGTTGATCTGACCAAAACGTGCATTTTCCTCCTCAGAGACGTTCAGCGCCATGCTATCCTCAGAAGAAGAGCACTCCGGCATGGGTGGCATCGCCATGCTGACCCTGAGCGACACCGAAAACAACCTGCACTTTATCCTGCTCATGCGAGGCGTGGTCGAGGCCCGGGAGAGTGGTGAGTAAAAAACCAAACACACAGTAAATATCAAAACATCACGGACAGAACCAGACGTCCCGTCTGCGCCTGGTTTCCGTCTGGGTTCTTTGTTATGACACGTTTTTTTTTCTCCGTTTTGTTTCCCGTTAGCATCTCCGCTGGTGCCCATCATGGTGAGACTGCAGAACCGACAGCACATGCTGCGAGAGATCCATGCCAACGTCACCGCTCACGTGAGTATTAAGCTGTTGGTTTATCTGACTGTATAGCTGAAGATTCTGGGTTTTATTTGTAGAGTTTTATTTAATTTAAGAAACAACTTTATAGTTAGTAAATTTAGTCATTTCCGTTTCCCAAATGTGAATCCGGTGCCGCCTACGTGAACCACTCGACTCTCCGACCCGCCGTGTGTAACGTGTGTGTTATGACGTGTGTATTCCAGGACCCCGACTTCGCCGAAGTTCTGACCGACCTGAACAGTCGCGAACTGTTCTGGCTCTCGCGTGGTCAGCTCCAGATCGTCGTTGAAACTCAAGGTCACGACCCCAAGCAGATCTCGGGCTACATCACTGGCAAGAGATCATGTGACAGTAAGTGTCCAATCACAGACTATTGATGCTCCTGCTCCGTATTAACGTATTAATCAGCTTTTTAACGTATTAATTACTCTCTGTTCTTCATAATTACGTGTAATAATAACAAACTTTATTAATAAATGATTAACATACCATGTACCACACACACACACACACACTCTAAGTGTCTAAGAGTCTGGTCGGCTCTGCCAAGGTCGCAGTGCAAAGAGTTCCAAACTCATGATTAACAACCTGACGTTATGAGCCGGGAATTCAAACAAAACCAGCTTTCTCTCTCTCTCTCTCTCTCTCTCTCTCTCTCTCTCTCTCGCTCTTTCGCATTCTCTCTCTCCTGCACTTTCTCTCTCACCCTCTCTCACACACTCTTTCCTTCCATCGTCTTGTTTAACTGTTCCTCCATACCTCGTCCTCCCGTCTCTGTTTACCCGCTCGTCTCCTTCTCCCTTCATCCTCTCGCGTTTCTCCCCGGCTCATCCTTCACTCCTACCCATAATTCTCCTGGGCTTACATCATTCCGACCGACCGGCTGAGTTAATCAGGGTTTGATTGCTTTTCCTTGGCTGAGGTTCCAAGTCGTGGAAGAATGCTGTGAGAACCAGAAGGTTGCTTCATCTCGCATGCGAGAGCGCCGTCTTTCACTGTCCCTGTGATACACAAACAGGCACACATGCACACACACACACACACCCACACACATGCATGCTGTGTGAGGAAAATGACTTCATGGACTTAAGTTCTTAATGAGACTCATCCTCCCTCTCTCTCTTTACCTTTCAGCTCTACAAAGTGTAATGTCCAGTGGGGACGCACTGACTCCTGGAAAAACGGGCGGAGTCGGGTCAGCCATCTTCAGTCTCCGTGACAATGGGACCCTTGACTACCAGGTATTAAACATTCACTTGTTAGAGCTTGATAGGTTGGTCCTTCTGCTACCTGAGAGGATGGATGGACAGATGGATGGATGGATGGATGATGGATGGATGAATAGGTGGATGGATGATGGATGGATGATGGATGAATAGATGGATGGATGGATGAATAGGTGGATGGATGATGGATGGATGATGGATGGATGATGGATGAATAGATGGATGGATGAATAGGTGGATGGATGATGGATGGATGAATAGGTGGATGGATGATGGATGGATGAATAGGTGGATGGATGATGGATGGATGGATGGATGATGGATGGATGGATGAATAGGTGGATGGATGATGGATGGATGATGGATGAATAGATGGATGGATGGATGAATAGGTGGATGGATGAATAGATGCTATTTCTGTTGTACCTTTCTAACAACTCGAATCTCCTCCCAGGTACAAGTGGAGGGCTTGACCAGCACCGTGGTGGGCGTGACCATTGAGATGAAGCCTCGTAGGCGGAGCAAGCGCTCCGTGCTGTACGACGTGACCAGCGAGTTCGTGGCGAGCGGGCGTGGCGGGCGAGCGGCCGGCTTGTACGGCCGGGTGGAGGCACGCCACATCCACATGCTGCTGCAGAACGAATTGTTCATCAACGTCGCCACTACGGAGAACGCAGAGGGAGAACTGAGGGGACAGATTCGCACCCTGCTGTACCACGGGCTTGAATCCAACCGCCATGGTAAGAGAACAAAAGATAGGGGGGCAAATACTTACTAAAAAATATCGACATAAATGAGACGTTAACCTGGATGTTTTTCTTGTGTGTGTTTGTAGACCTGCCGTTCCCCCTGGCTGGACAGTTAGTGTCGCCCCCCGTGAAGACCGGCGCTGGCGGGCACGCCTGGGTGATGGTGGACGAGCGCTGCCATCTGCACTACGAGATCGTTGTGAATGGACTGGGCAAAGGCGACGACGCCACCGTAAATGCCCACCTGCACGGCCTGGCAGAGATCGGAGAGATGGATGAATCGGCCAGCACCGGCCCCAAACGCCTACTGACCGGCTTCTACGGAGAACAGGTTTGCATCAGAACCCAAAAATAAAGATTTTAATTCTTTATTCTGTTTAAATCGACTTCAGTTTTTAAATTCTGTTTTATTTATCTTGTGTGTATGTGTGTGTGTTTTTAGGCTCAGGGAGTTCTGAAGGATCTAAGTTTGGAACTGTTGAATCACTTGAATAAGGGCACGGCGTTCATCCAGGTCAGCACCAAGATGAACCCACGTGGAGAAATTCGGGGCAAGGTGAGCGCACATTCTTAACTTCCTTTGAAGCATATGAGCTTATGAGCATATCAGATTATTGTGTCCCTTTCCTTAATTCCATCTTTCTCTTTCCTCCGATCCTCGTACAGATCCACGTCCCGAACACTTGCGAGTTGGGCACCAGGACGGAGGCGGTGGTGGAGGAGGCAGAGTTTGACGACGTGGTGTTTGTCCGGGACCCCGAGGCGCTAAAGCAGGACCCTCTGGCGTGTTTCTTCGAGGGCGAACGACATACCCACGGTTCCCGCTGGACCCCTCATTATAACTCCTGCTTCACCTGCACCTGTCAGAAGAAAACGGTGATCTGCGACCCGGTCATGTGCCCGCCGCTGGCATGCCCACACACGTACCAATCCGAGGACAAGTGCTGCCCCGAGTGTGATGGTAAAGATTTATTATATAAGATAATATAATTTAATTTAAATTGGTTCACATGACCCCAAATTAAATCATATTTAAAGTGATTGACATTGGTGCTGTTTTTACTCTCTAGTTTTCAATTCTAACATTATTTCAAGGCTTTTTTATTGGGTCTATATATCTATTTCTTGGCTAAAAATCTCAGAATATGTTTTACAAAGTTATGAATTAGTTTGTAAAGTTTCCTCTTTCTTCTCTTTACAGAAAGGAAAAATCCAAAGGAGATTAAATCCTCAGAGAAGGTTGATGAGCATCCAGAAGGTAAATTATTAAAAATTACTTTTATTTGAAGGAGTTTTTTTGTTTGTTCAGTTTTAAGGAATTGTTCGACTAACGTGGTTCTTATTTTGATTTTCAGGTTGTTATTTTGAAGGCGATCAGAAGATGCATGCCCCGGGAACCGTCTGGCACCCGTTCGTGCCACCCTTCGGCTATATTAAGTGTGCCGTGTGCACCTGCAAGGTGGGTTCAAACCTCACACTGTTTATTTTGGGACACACTAGCTCACGATTAATTCTAATAAAGAATTCATTAATAAAAATAATCTTCATACCTGACTAATTCTAACCTTCCCTCCTATTCATTAGGGTTCTACTGGAGAGGTGCACTGTGAGAAGGTGACCTGCCCGGCGCTCACCTGCAGCCGACCGATCAGACGAAACCCCTCAGACTGCTGCAAGGAGTGCCCGGCCGAGGACACGCCCCTTCCGGAGGAGGGTGAGATGATGCAGGCGGACGGACCTCGACACTGCAAGTTCGGGAAGAACTACTATCAGAACAGCGAGAACTGGCATCCTCGCGTGCCACTGGTGGGAGAGATGAAGTGCATCACGTGCTGGTGTGACGTAAGTAATGTTAATGAACTATAATAAATATTAACATTAGACAGTAGCTGGGATGAATGCTCTAGAACACCAGATCTAGTGTTATTGTAAGATGCATTGTGGGATTCGAACATTTCTGAACTGTTGTTCTTTTCTTTTCTTCAGCACGGGGTGACGAAATGCCAGAGGAAACAGTGCCCGCTCCTCAGCTGCACCAACATCACACGGAAAGAGGGCAAGTGCTGCCCCGAATGTGCAGGTAATTCACACCTACCAAGACAAACCACAAACGCTGATTATAATCATTCTGGTCCACATATCTGATCTGGCACAGCTTTAACACCGGATACCCTTTCCTGGTGGCATATTTTACTACTGTGCCACCGAAGACCCACAATAATCTGGGATTGGCGTCCAGGGAAACCAGACTGACCAGAAGAAAGCATGAAAATGCATGAAATTAAATATGAATTAAATATATTTATATACAGTCCAGGCTGTTTAGAACTCGACCCGTTTTATTGTGCATTTTTTGCATTTTTGTCTAAATTCTTGTTTTTCTTTTTCTTTCTACAGACGACTTCACCAAAGAGGAGGAGATGAAGATGGAGGAGAAAAAGAAAAAATGGAGGCATTGACCCGGCGTCTATTGTTCGTCCCTCCACCCGTCCGTCTGTCCGTCTGTCCTCTCCTGAACGAGCCGCTGGTTGTGAACTGTTTGAGAAACAACAGAAATACGAGTGGAGAATAGAAACGAGACAGTTTGAACGAACGACTGAGGAGAACCAGATGGTTCCTCTGAAGAAAAGAACGTGCTGAAGGACACCAGGAAAAGAGAGAAGAGAAAAGGACCGAGTGCTGCTGCTGCGCTGGACAGAAAACAGACTGTTGGGGGTTTTTTGAAGGTTTTTGCTTGATTTTTGTACGGCTTTTTGGGCGAGTGAACCCACAGGAGGCCACACAGATGTGCACGCTGGTGCTGCTGGGTGGTATGGTGGGCATGTGTGCTATAGTGGTGAGTTGCAGGCAGCCGTAAAACACACACATGCGCCCACACACGTTCACCCATCCGCTCTCCAACATGCTTCCACAAATACACCAGCTCATTCACATCACACTCCGCTCTCAGCCAATCAGGCGGAGCCTAGGACTTTACATACCGGCTCCGCCCACTCTTGTTGCACCTGATGTTGTTACCTGTCCGTTCTGTTTCCTGACCTAATTGTGTAATATATTATAATTATTTGCTGTTATGATGAATATTGTATTGCATATTTATTATGCGTGTCGGAAAAAAAATCAATAAAAGTGTTTGATTATAAAATCTCGCTTCAGACGTTATTATTCTACAGAGAAAGAAAGACAGACAGACAGATAGACATACAGAAAGAAAGAAAGACAGAAATAAAGAACAACAGACAGAAAGAAAAAAAGTAAGACAGACAGACAGACAGAAGGAAGGAAGGAAGGAAAGACAGAAATAAATAAATACAAAAATAAGCAAAGAAGGAAAAAAAGAATTAAAGAAAGACGGAAGGAAGGAAGGAAGGAAAGACAGAAATAAAGAAATAAGCAAAGAAGGAAAAGAAGAATTAAAGAAAGACACAGAAAAAAAGACAGACAGGAAGGAAGGAAGAAAAAGACAGACAGAAAGAAAGAGAGAAAGACAGACAGAAAGAAAGACAGACAGACAAGAAGGAAGGAAGGAAGAAAGAAACAGACAGAAAGAAAGACAGACAGGAAGGAAAGAAGGAAGAAACAGACAGAAAAAAGAAAGAAAGACAGACAGACAGACAGACAGACAGACAGACCAACAGAAAGGAAAGAAGAAAGAAGAAGCTTTAAGAACTACTCTTACTTGTTTTTTTATCTTTTCTTGTTCTTTTAGAATTTCTGACTATTTTTGTTTACTTTATACTTTAGTGCCCTTGTGACTTTTAGCATGTTCTCCTACACTGTAGTGAGACAAAGTGTTATAGATTATTTTTGTATCTCACATTATCTGTAAGTTCTTTACTTCCTTACATATTTTCTTCTTTTTTCTTTATTGTCATTATTCATTTTCTTTCTTTTCTTCTTTGTTTGTATTTTGTTGGGTTGTTTTATGTTCCTTTATTTTCTTCCTTTAAACTGTTTTGACTTTCTGTTTCTTTTTTATTTTCTCTAGTGACCCCCACCTCAGACCCCCCACAGTCTCCAACTGTCTCCCCTTCCCCGCTCATCCTCTACAGTCCCCCCACCGTACCCCCCTCCTCACCACCGTACCCCCTCCTTTCATCTGGACTTAACGAATGAGGAAAATGTGACAAACAGATGCAGCTTAAAGTTTATAACCACACACACACACACACACACACACACACACACACACACACACTATTACACACATACATAACGTGTGTTATAGTGTCTGTTTGATAGTGTTTTGTTATAGTGTGTGTTTATGTGCATGTGTGTTATAGTTTGTGTGTGTGTGTGTTATAGTATATTTATCCAATACATTGTGTGTGTATGTGTGTTTAATAGTGTGTTTATATGTGTTATAGTGTGTTATAGTGTTATAGTATATGTTGTGTGCAAGTGTATGTGCAGTTTGCGTATTAATGTGTGTATGTGTGTTAAAGTAAATGTATGCCTTACATTGTGTGTATGTGTATGTAATAGTGTTTGTTTGTATATCATGATTTTATAAAAACTGCATTAAAAACTGCAGGACAAATATTACATTACATATCATTCAGTTAAATGACTTTATAACGCTTTATTATGTTTATTCTGCACAAACCTCTCTTCTTTACACAGCACGTCAGTCTCCATGTACGGACGGTCGGACACCTCGTTCTGCACATGCGCACATCCGCACTGGACTTGAGACCGTTATTTTAACCCACCGTCTCTGACTCCACACAGAACTTTAAGCGAAATACAAATGTCGTGTTTCCAGTTATTTTACTCTGAAACATGAATCTGCCAAACTACGTGCTTGTGTACTTCTGTAAAGATGAAATTCCTGCCACATGTGTTATTGAGTCAGTGCTTTTTAAAGGTCCAAATCTCACCGACGGCTAAACTGTTGTCGTCAACTTACAGTGAGAAATGAAAACAAGACGTTCATCAAGCGGCGCCCTGCTAAACTTAAACACTTTATAATAATAATAAACATGAAAAACTATATTATCTCTGAAATCTTATTAAAAATAAGTGCTCATTGTAGAAAGTCGAAAACAACCCAGGTATCAGCATGAAATGTTTTCAAATGAGTAACTTGGGACGTTAGCTAAACGTTAACATTAGCCTTCTCACTGTGCATTTTAAATACTTAGTAATGCTAGTTCAGACTGGTGCAATTGCTTAGTTTATAGTGCTGTTATTGTGCTGAACTGCACTATAATAAACTTATGACTTTTAATGATTTTAGGTTTACAGATAATATTACTTAGAAATGAACATAGAGAAGTTTGTAAATGCTTTTAACATCTCTTACGAGACAATTCACCTTTGATGACATATCTATACACATATCTGTACACATGAATTAAATGTGGACATTAACCTGCATGTTACACTTAAAATACCACCTAAGCCCACCAACAACCCAGGTAAAACCCTGCATTTGTGCCATCGTGTTTAGTTATTGTAGCATTCTGTTAACTACTGATTTAAAATATGACATTTTTTTTTATTCCAGGAAAATGTTCACATGTGAAGGAGGGCTGCTGAGGTAGAGAGAGTCTCAGTGTATTTGCCTTCATTCACATCAGCACAAAAGGATGGGTCGCCCATATTCAAGTTTATTATAGTGGCAACAAGTTTGACGTTTAGTACACTGCTCCACAACCAGATTTACAGAACGTCAATGTTTTTGTAGCCCATATCCTAAATCAATTGAAGTAAGTGCTAGTTGACTTTTTTATTAAAATATATTGTGTTGAAAAATATATTGTGGAACAACTCGCTTTTTTCAGTTCTGGTGCTGACAATATCTATTCATTCATCCACCTTTGTGCCCACTCGCCCACCTCTGTATGCTTAAAGCCCTGACTTATCAAATTTTGTTGGGTGTGTTCACCTGAGCTACTTTGCAAAATAGATGTACTGCAGCATAAAATAAAGAAGTTAAAGAGAGAAAACATCTGTCTGAGACGGTGCATTAGTGCAGGTGAAGGTAAGTCATGTTTTTCAGCAATAAATATTTTGTGCACCATAAAAATTAATGCTGAGATCACAAAAGTTTATAAATCTCTTGCAATATACTGACCACCCAAACAACAGATTATCTTTAAAAATAACATTATCTTTGAAAATAACGATACTCTGTCCCTTTAACTCCTGCTTAGGCTCAATCAATGTTGTGACCATTAAAGTATTTATTTTATTTTCAGTTGCTACTACTATTAAAAAAAACGTTCATAGAGTTTAATACTATATTGCAGCCAAGAGAGTTGTACCAAGAGACTGTAAGAAAAGTGCTTTTCCCAAGTGAAAGATTCAAAGATCAAATTGCTCCAAAACAAGTTGTATTTTATCAAGTGTAACCCACATTACATACTACAACTCTTATACTGACACTTTTACCCTTTATTACATAATAAAAAACTGATTTTTATTCATAACTTCTATAACATTTAAAGTATTCAGCATATTAATAACTTAAATAGCTTTTAAATTATGCATCAAATTGCTCCAAAACAAGTATTTTATCAAGTGTAACCCACATTACATATTACAACTCTTATACTGACACTTTTACCTTTTACTTTTACCCCAGATTTTTATGAAGTGAAGCATAGTGTCGATTCAGTAAAAAGATAGAAAAACAAACACTGCATTGGCCAACTTTCCCCACATCTTTGGTTCAGAAGCTCATTTTCCTGCATTTATCCACAACCTAAAGTTCCCAGGACTGGTGGTTAGCAGTGGTTAAGCTGGTCGGATGCTCAACCTCAATCCTACATCCTCCTGCTTTTGAAAAAATGTCCTCTTTGTGGTTTACCACTCTGAACTTCAAAAGATGCTCTGGTTTACAGATTGGAAACATTAAAAGCTGTATTAAATCCTTTGTACATGTTACAAGATTAATTTTGGACACATCTTCTGATCTACACCGAGACCGTGTATAATTTGGGTAAAATTTCAGACCATTCGGACGATTCGCTTATAGGACTGAATCAGGCATGTGTGTGTTTTATCTCTGGTGGGTGTAAACGATTACCGTTATTGTTTAGTGTTTTCTGAGAGAGTAGAGCAGAAGATCAGGTGTTAGGAGATGAATTAGGGCAGCATTAACATCTACGGTGAAGAGAGAACACAATGTTTACATGTGCTGTGATGAACATCTAAGAAACTGCAGGAGAAGTTTGTATAGACTGGAGAGCATCTTGTCCCACCCGGCACCAGAGAAACCATTACTCTGCAACAGTACACTGTCTGCTTTTAAAGGCCATCATACCATCCTGCACATTCAGTACTTCAGAGATCAGGGTAGTGGTGGGTCCACCCTGGACAGGATGCCAATACATCGCTGGGCCTTGGCCATTCCCCCCAGGTATTCATCCCAATTGATTTGTGTCTAACCACTTCTTTTCCCCTGCCAGAGGTGTAGTCTCACAGAGAGTCATATAGCTTCAGGAAAGACACGGATGTCTAACAGTGTTCAGGTGTCCACATACTGTTGATCATATACCGGCGGGTGGTAGAGAACAAATTTAGGAAACCCTAATGTGTTACCTCCTGCTCGTCTCTTCGTCTGAAGTGCTGTGCCTAATTGAACACTGTGTGTGTGTGTGTGTGTGTGTGTGTGTGTGTGTGTGTGTGTGTGTTCTGGGGGGTTACTGGTGCACCTCTATGGATTAATAAATAATGCACCATGGGTAAAGATCAGCTATTTTTAACACATGATGAGTGATGAGATAACCTCATGGGGCCCGGATACGCCCCAGTGACACAAATCGAGGTTCCCAAATGTGTAATCAGAGGCTGTTTAAACGAGAAGAGTCACATTTAGATCTTTTATAAGGGCAGAATGAGGAGAATCTTTTCATTAATTGCAAATAACCAGCACAACTAAATTGGAAGTCAAGTGGATCAGGGCATGGGTTCAAACCACACCACCGCTGAGCTGCCAGTACCAACACATTACCATATTATTATAGCGATGCGTTATGAACTGTGATTATTACACGTTAGCAGAAAAGATCACAGTTACATATAAAGATAAATTACAGAGAAAGAAAGAAATAAGCTGTTCTTCAGTCCGCCTGCAGATGGAGTAGTAACATCAATTACTGACTGAAGCTTTCAAGAGAACAGAGGGTCAATGGGGGTGTTCAATATTTAAGAGTACTTGTAAAGTTTAGGAAGAAACAGATAAAGACTGAGTGGGTTTGAGGTCTTCTGGGTTTTAAATCCAATAAAACATTTGATTTTGTTCTGCACTTTATTTATATTTTATTTATGAAATGAATTCTACAAAATTTAAAACCAATAACGATTATTGTTTAAACTATAACCTCTTATAATAATAATTTATGGATCTAATCCAACCATCCATCCAACCATCTTAGCATTCACCCATCCATCCATTCTGGGTACTCTGGTTTTCTACCTTCAAAAACATGCAGATGGAATGGGTGAGTGAGTGAGTGAGAGATTAAGTGAGTGAGTGGGTGAGTAGGTAAATGGGTAAGTGAATGAGTGGGTGAGTAAGTGGGTGAGTGAATAGGTGAACATGTGATTCCCTGGCACCCAGTCCAGTCTCATCGTTCCACATGTTTAGAAGCATGATGACCTCGTATCTGTATTGCAGGCTGTGTTGTGTAACGCTGTTCCTGCCGACTGCCCACACACTCTCTAAACATAGCGCCGAGTTCTGACCAACACTGGTACCATCTCACTTCTACTGAACATCAAAACAGCTCACCCTGTGATTTCAGCTTTAGCTAGAACACCGAGCGAGAGCCCTGCGGAGAAATCACAAAATAACGACCGCGATTAATTACACACTGCACTGCAGAAAAGAGGGTGGAGGGTCGATGATCTGGGGTCGCTGCTCAGGGGTCTTTGTTCAAGGGTCACTGTTTAGGGGGTGGTGTTAAGTGGTTACTGTTCAGGGGTCGTTCAGGGCATAGGAGGATGGATGGATGGATAGCGGGTCAGGTGGATTGTAGTTTAGGTATACATATATATAAAATAGTTAATTAAAATAAGAACTGTTGGGCTCTTGTGTGGTGCAGCAGTCCACAGCTTTAGCCCACAACTGCAGAGTCCCGGGTTTGGGTCTCAGCAATGCCAGTGGCCTGGTTGAGCACTTCATAAACCCAACAAGTTAGACCGGATGATGCATCTTCTCCCTGGCATTGCAACAGCGCCTTCTGCTGTCTGGTTGAGGTATCAATAGGAGTGGTGGAGGAATACAGAGAGTGTAGTGTGTTCCTCCGTAGCTGTTGAAGCCCTTTGTAAGAATTCAACACTGTCTGGTGAAAATAACCACTTTATTTTAAAAGCATGGGCAAAAGAAGTGCTAAAGATTTTGGAGTGTGTCTGTGGGATCAGTGCACATTTAGTTAGAAGAGCATTTGTAAGATCAGGGTCTCATGTTGGATGAGAAGGCACAGCATGCAATTGATGTTTTTGCAACAGGGGTTTTGCTGGCACATGGGTGACGCTGGCCACAGTCAAGCAAGCTTTAAATCATCATGGGCCACAAAATCGCCACCTCAAAATTTGACTTTGTTGTCCCTACCAATGGGGCACCCCGCGTTCACCCTACACCCTTGGGGGCTGGAGTACCAATTCCAAAATAAGATGATGTACTGTTGAGTAACTCTCTCTCTCTCTCTCTTTCGGCCAATCAGAGCTCGTTCCGCCTTCGGTTGGCAACCTATAGGCGGTGCATCATACCTGGCTTGACTGCACCCCCTAACTAGAACATGGAACAGTGGTCTCTTAGGAGGAACAGGCATTGCGTACCTTATGATCAGGGTAAATTTGTACCGATGGTCAGATGTAATGCAAGAACCCTCATCTCACTGCCCAAAAATTTTTCCAATTAGTTAAAAAGTGCTGGCACATGGGTGATGCTGGCCACAGTCAAGCAAGCTTTACATCATCAAGGCTCACAAAATCGTCACCACGAACCCTGACTTTGTTGTCCCTACCAATGGGGCACCACACGTTCACCCTACACCCTTGGGTGCTATAGAGTACCAATTCCAAAATGAGATGATGTACTGTTGAGTAACTCTCTCTCGCTCTCTCTCTTTCGGCAAATCAGAGCTTGTTTCGCCCTCGGTTGGCAACCTATAGATGTTGCATCATACCTAGTTTGACTGCACCCCTTAACTAGAACATGGAACAGTGGTCTCTTATGATGAGGGTAAATTTGTACCGATGGGCAGATGTATCCAAGAACCATACCCTCAACCCACTCACAAAAAAAGAGGTTTGCAATAAATTGAAAACTGCTGGCACATGGGTGACGCTGGTCACAGTCAAGCAAGCTTTACACCATCATGGGCCACAAAATCGTCACCTCGAACCCTGACTTTGTTGCGCCTACCAATGAGGCACCAAACTTCCACCCTACACCCTTGGGTGCTAGAGTACCAATTCCAAAATCGATGGGCATGAGTTCAAACCTTAGAATGAGATATACTGTTGAGTAACTCTCTCTCTCTCGCTCTCTCTCTCTCTCTCTCTCTATGGACCAATCAGCGCTCGTTCCGCCTTCGGTTGGCAACCTATAGGCGGTGCACATCACACCGAGCTCGATATTAAAGCGCGTTTCCGCGTGCAGGATTTTTCACTCCATCCATTCACACAGGAACGTCGGTGCTGCATCAAACAACAATACGCCACCGTTACCGAAGATCAAAGTGCCGAAACGGTGTGCAGGAGGCGCGCGGAACTGGGGGCTTCAAAGCGCGAGCGTGAAACCAATGCTGCTGCAGCCGCCGCCCGGGAGCTCGAGTACGCACGCGCTGTCCGGTGCCCAAACGCAAGCGCCACCTAGCCCTCCACGCGTCACCTAGTGGTGAGTTTGCGCGCGCAACACACACACACACACACGCATATTTGATGCAAAAGAAATAAATGCACCGCTGTGATCATCACAAACCGGGGGAACGTGGAACGAGCGCGTGTTGATGCACTGCAGGCCAGTTTGTGCGCGATCATGGGCTGCGTCGCCACCAAGACCCCTGTCGGTAAGCTCTCCACCGATCTCTGGTCCGAAAGCTTCTCGCATTGGGATCGTATTGCTTGGCTGGTGCGTGTGTGACACACGTTTAACGCGAACGGCGCTTGCATGCGTTCGCACGGTGCGGTTGCGACTCCTGATCGATGGGAACGCGGTGCATTAACGCATGAGGATGCGGCGGGACGTGACAGCAGCACGCGCTCACCGAACGGTCGAACCCTCTGCATAGCTGCAAACATGCACATGCGTCATGCGCACAAGTTCGCATATAGGCTGCATCGGTGCTTATACATTTGCACTCGTGCAGCGGGCTGCAATGAAGCAAGAATCCATACGTGCACACTACACGCTCACATGCACCTGCAAGACGCGTGTATTCCACGGCAGCAGTGATTTCTGCAACTGTTCCTTATCTGGGACTGAAAGATTTGAGTTATTGTATAAGTTTGTTGTGGCTTTCTGAAAATCCGTTCCGAAATATATGTTATTAAACTTATGAATAGTACTCATGATTCCTCATTACTTATTCTAAATGGGCAGCACTGTTGCCTCACAGCAAGAAGGTCCTGGGTTTGATTCCCAGGTGGAGTGGTGTGGGTCCACTGTCCAAAACATGCAGTCTGGTTAATTGGAGACACTGAATTGCCCCATAGGTGAATGGGTGTGTGTATGTGTGTGTGTCTGCCCTGCAATTGACTGGCGTCCCGTCTAGGGTGTTACTGCGTGCCTTGCACCCATTGAAAAGCTCGCGAGTGAATAGTACTAATGATTCCTCATTACTGATTCTAAATGGGGCGGCACTGTTGCCTCCCATCTAGAAGGTCCTGGGT
Source organism: Trichomycterus rosablanca (assembly GCF_030014385.1). Classification (NCBI taxonomy): domain Eukaryota; kingdom Metazoa; phylum Chordata; class Actinopteri; order Siluriformes; family Trichomycteridae; genus Trichomycterus; species Trichomycterus rosablanca. Next base: position 26,787,524 of record NC_086007.1, read on the forward strand.
TTGATTCCCAGGAGGAGCGGTCCGGGACCTTTCTGTGTGGAGTTTGCATGTTCTCCCCATGTCTCTGTGGGTTTCCTCCCACAGTCCAGACGTGCAGTCAGGTGAACTGGAGACACTAAATTGTCCATGACTGGGTTTGACATTAAACTTGTGAACTGATGTGTAATGAGTAACTACCGTTCCTGTCATGAATGTAACCAAAGTGTGTAAACATGCCGTTAAAATCCTAATAAATGAAATGAATGTCTGCATGGGTTTCCTCCGGGTGCTCCGGTTTCCTCCCACATGCAGGTTAATCGGAGCTACTAAAATTGCCCTGTGTGTGTCTGGTGATCTGTCTGAGGTGTTTAATACCTTACACCCATAAACTGGACCCACCGTAGCCCCAAAAAAAGGATAAAGTGATGGTAAAACAGACATTAAATAAACATATGATTCCGATTGCTTACATGCCATATAAATAGGGTTAGTTAGCCATCGTGGGAGAGTCACATGGGCTTAGATGCTGCCGTATAGCAAAGAAGCTTCTGCACCAAAATCAGCACCTTGAAGCTCCATTGAAATAAATCATCTGGACGACTTTTGAGGTCAATTTGTTTGGCACTGATGACCAAGAGTATGCTCGACATGCAAACCCATTAACACTGTACCTACTGTAAAGTATGGTGGTGGTAGTATTATGTCCTGGTGTTGTTCTGTCTGTGAAACTGGTGCATTAAATGGAACTAGTTTATTATAAAATCAGGCTTAAATGAAGCTTTTGGAATGGAAAGTTGTGAACTTAACCCTGTCAATAATATGTGGACTGGACTGAAAAGTCCAACAGATTGGGTTCAGCTGCAGAAAAGTGGGTTCAAACCCGGTAAAGTGGGTCAAAGATCCAACCAGAGTCGTACAGGAGGCAGCTGACTGAGGTGAAAAGAGAGACGTGATGGAACATCATCTGTACACGTTCCTTACCGGCGTATGTAAACATCTGACCTTTACTGTAGAATGTATGTAACGGTTGCTATGGGCAACAAGCAGGATGAGCCCCGTCAATGTAAAAGTCACATGCTGCTTCGAGAGAAGACGGCCATACGCACACACACACGCGTACACACACGTACACACACACACACACTCGCGGTGCCGAGTTGAGCCGGGGTGACTCAGACGGTGCGGTGATCAGATGGTCCGAACTGCTGGAGGCCTCCAGCCTTTCCGCCTGTTGCTCAGTGTGACGCGGTTAATGTTTCTCACACCAGATGGACCCGGTACGGTCAAACCGGGAGAAACGAACACAGTTCGGGTCACGGTGACTTCTCTGTGCCCATTTAAATAGGGACGGTTGGAATTTACCTGTCAGGCAGAAGCTGCTGAAGCATAGAAAAGAATAGAATGTCTTTATTGTCATGTATACATATACAAGTGTACAGTACAACGGAATTTAGGGTCAGCCATGTACGGCGCCCCTGGATCGGGCAGGGTTAAGGGCCTTGCTCAGGGGTCCAACAGTGGCTGCATGGCAGAGTTAGGATTAAAACCCTCAACATTTTGATTGATAGCCCAAAGCTCTACCCACTAGGCTGCCACTGACCCACCGTCCACTGAAACATGAGTTTTCTGTCTTGTACCACAGTCTCTAAGCTAATGGTAATGTAAAGCTTGCTTGACTGTGGGTAGTGACATCTAAATAATGGCAGACCCGACCAGCCCTAATATATTTTCTCCCAGCATAAGGTGACTTTGGCAGGCGAAAACTGTTCAGAGTCAGACTAGCCCTATTTATACGGGTACAGATACGCACACATGACATGGAATTATGTGGAAACGGTTTGGGGAAGACCCTTTCCTATTCCTAAGCGAGGTCCATAAAGATGTGCTTTGATGAGTTTGATAAGCGTAAAGACGTTTCAGAGACCGGCACAGAGCCCTGACATCTTTGGGATGAATTGGAATGTCAACTGTAATCCATGCCTTTTCATCCACCATCAGTGCCTGGCATTACAAAAGCTCCTTCCTACTGAAACACCCCATAATTATGAGTATTGAGGCTGTTTTGGATTATGATGTCCAACAGGTTGATGCTCAGGTGTCCACGTACTTTTGGCATCACAGTGTGTGCAGGTTAACCACTAAACATTTAACCCCCTAGGTGTGTAAATAATATCTCAGCTCCGCTTTGGTCCCAAACGCGACGTGACACCTCACACGAGGCGACGATCTTCCGTATTGGTACGGATTTGGTTTCACTGGTTTCCGCCGGGCCGTAGCCTCGGCTAACGCCGCCGTGTTTAGTGAAAAGCTTCGCGGCGGATTTGATATCAACCAGAACATAAACCGACCCGTGATGAGGAGGACGTGCAACCCAAGTCGCCTCTGTGGTGGAGGTTGTTTATGCCGACCGTGGGAGGCGGTGCTTGGGGAGGTTAAATATTCAGGTTACACTGGGACGGTAAATTATACCAGTTCTTTACTGGGACAATCAGTGTGTGAGGGTTTAAAGAGGTTAATTAGTCACGATTAGCTTCTTGTAGGATCAGGAACCCGAAGCCTCTGCGTACATGTTTTTCTCATGTGGTTCTGCAGCTTTTGTTTTTCTGTGACAATGACTGAAACTTTTGAAAGTTTGCTTTGAAAGGTAGATGATTAAGTTCTGTCATATTATTTTATTTTCTAGCAGCTCCTGTACATTCCACGTTCTTCACCTTGTGTGTACCCATATAAATAGGACTATTTGTTTGAATTTTTTACATTTCGAGCATTTATAGGGCAAGTCGTAGCCTAGTGGTTAAGGTACTGGACTAGTAAATAGAAGGTTGCTGGTTCAAGCCTCACCACTGCCAGGTTGCCACTGTTGGGCCCTTGAGCAAGGCCCTTAACCCTCAATTGCTCAGACTGTATACTGTAACTGTAATGTAAGTCGCTTTGGATAAAAGGCGTCTGCTAAATGCCAAAAATGTAAAATGTATTTAGCAGACACTTTTATTCAAAGTGAGCAATTGAGGGTTAAGGGCCTTGATCAGACCAATAGAATGCCACCCAGTAAAAGAGTATATTGCCACTCAGGTGGCGCAGCGGTAAAAACACACGCTGGGAAACCGGAGCTGGGGTCTCGAATACATCTATTCTCAGCTCTGCCTGCCGGCTGGGCTGAGCTGCCACATGAACAATGATTGGCTTGTTGTTCAGATAGGGGTGGGATATTAAGCCGGATAGGGTCTCTCTCTCTCATAACTACTGCAATTACGACCTCTGCTGGCTGATTGATGAGAAAAGAGTGCTGTCAGGGTGTGTCTCTCCGTACACGGTGCTGATCCGCATTGCACTCGTCAAAGTGTAGGTGACAATGCATACGGCTGCTGCCCACGTGTCGGAGCTTCGTTCTCCTCAATCAGAGCGGGGATCAGCATTGGTAGAGAGGAAGCATGACGCAATCGGGCAATTGGATGTGCTAAAAGGGAGAAAAAGGGGAGAAAATGCATAAAACATAATATATAAAAAAGAAAGAAGACTATATTAAAAAGAAAGTGGTCAGGAATCTGCTGAAACATGCATGACATGCTTCAGCTTTACACTACAATATAAAGCTCGCTTGACTGTGGAGAGTGACTGGTTAACCATAACTAACCATAATTCATGGGAAAATGTGCCTAATTTCACGGACCTCGTTTTTAAAAAATCACAGATTTTTAAAGAAAAGATTGTTAAGGTCGTTAAATTACACTCATAAATTGAATGATGGAATAAATGGAAGCTACACACAGCACAGCTACTTTAATAGTTGACTGTAAATCCAGCGACGGTTTTGACCCCCCCCCTCTGCGTCCAAAGAATTGGTTGTTAGTTTCCCAAACTCGTGTTTGTAGCTGCTTTGCTTCCACATCGTGGACGTTCTGACTAAGCAATTGCTAACTGAATTGCCGTAGGATTGCTAGGACGCCCTATAGTGCAGATTAACCAGTAAACGTGAAACCTTGAAGTTTGAATTTTACAGCAAATTGCAGATTACACAGGAAACGGCTCGTTTTACGGTCCGTGATGCGATTTTCCCTGCCGTGAATTAGGTAGGGCCTTAAACATGACCAACAAGTCATTAACTGGTTAACGCTGCTGGTTACTCTTGGTTTAAACTGAGAGGGAAGCTAGTGAGAATTTAGACTGCTGATCCGAGACTGGGCGGCACGGTGGCTAAGTGGGTAGCACTGTCGCCTCACAGCAAGAAGGTCCTGGGTACGATCCCCAGGCGGGGCGGGGTGGTCCGGGTCCTTTTTGTGCGGAGTTTGCATGTTCTCCCCCGTGTCTGCGTGGGTTTCCTCCCACAGTCCAAAAACATGCAGTCAGGTTAATTGGAGACACTGAATTGCCCCATAGGTGAATGGGTGTGTGTGTGTGTGTGTGTGTGTGTATGTATTTGTGTGTGCCCTGCGATGGACTGGCGCCCCGTCCAGGGTATTACTGTGTGCCTTGCGCCCATTGAATAGCTGGGATAGGCTCCAGCACCCCCCCCCCCCCCCCCAACCCCTAGGATAAGTGGTTAAGAAAGTGAGTGAGTGATCCGAAACTCACCCACCCTCAATGCGCAGGGCCAGCTAGGTGTATGTATATGTTTATATTATGTTCACATGTATGTATATGTTTATATTATTTAAATCAGGATCAGAACTACTGCAGATGAAAATGAGAAGCCGGTGTGAGTGATTGTGTGAAGCTGGTGAGTGTGAGGATGAAGCTGGAATAAACTTGAGTTTGAAGCTGGAATAAACTTGAGGTTGAAGCTGGAATTAACAGTTTACTAGTGACTCTTCTGCTCAGGATGCTTCTGTTACTACATCGTATAAAAATGACAATTTAAACATTTGTACGCATGACCAGAACCACAAAAACAGGTCTGCTACTAAATTAAAGCTACTGGAACACTGTGACACTGTCCACAGTCATGCAGGCTTTAAAAAAGCTCCTGATTTTCTTTATTCTTTGTTCATGTGATCAGAAACAAACTTCAGTCGAGCTTTAAGCAGCGGACTCCTCATCACTGAGGATGACGTATGATGGCCTATTTCACAGAGAACGGTGTCAGTTCTGACATTGGTAGACGGCGGATGCCTCCTGGCGTACGTCCGCGCGCTAATGACGTTCGATGGCGGATCAGTTGGGACTCGTCTTGCCGGCTGTGCAATCTGTTGCATGAAGCTGGAAATAGAAACGTGACCTGTTGCGACTTCCGCTTCTGTGCATGTGTGCATCAGATATGAGCTCTGCATGGGGTCTTTCCTGCCCCGGGAAAGATTACAAATAATGCATTTGTGTGCTTGATCTGAACTTGTTGCTATCGGAAACGCTTCTGCATGTCGTTGTGGTTTAGTGATTAACGACTGTTGTTCTGTTTCGGTGTAGAATGGCATCAGCACCTACTAGTGACACGGTTTGAAAAAACGACAGCGTAGACTGGCGCTTGAGTGGCGCAGTGGTAAATTATGCAAGCCCACTAGGGTTAGAAGCCACAGTGGTGCTATTAGCCGGTCGGGCTCCTACATACAGTTATTTATCATTTATAAATTTATACATTATTTGTTTATTTATTTATTAGGATTTTAACGTCAGGTTTTACACTTTGGTCACATTCATGACAGGAACGGTAGTTACTGCTTACACAAGATTCATCACTTCAATTTAATGTCAAACACAGTCATGGATATTTTAGTTTGTTTAGTCTTTGGACTGTGGGAGGAAACTGGAGCTCCCGGAGGAAACTCACACAGACACAGGGAGAACATGCAAACTCCACACAGAAAGGATCTGGACTGATCTACCTGGGAATCGAACCCAGGACCTTCTTGCTGTGAGGTGACAGTGCTACCCACCAAGCCACCGTGCCACCCCGTCTACAAACAGACATGATTGGTTGAGGGTGGGGGTGGCCCTAGGCCCTGCAATTGATTGGCCCCCTGTCTGGCGTGTTACTGCGTTGTGCCCAGTGATTCTGACCGAAAAGAGCCACAGACCTCCTCCGGACACTTCTTCTGACCAGTTTTTTTACCTGAGTATTCTGGACGTGTATGTGTACGAAGGGTCAGGCTAAACTGCTAAACAAACAAGCTGCTCCAGAAGGCAGAGGCACGGAGTTATAGGGACGTGTTACAGCAATAAAGCGCTGGGTTTTCTTGACAGGATTTTGGCAGCATTAGGGAGATGTGCAATCACAAGAAGAGACGAGTACACATGCCTGAAACCAACACAAGAACAGTCTGAACCTACCACGCAGTCATACAAATAAAAATGAAAATAAAATATACCAGATTATAAAGACAAGATAATATAAGCAGACGGAAACATAATATCTGTCCTGCCATAAAATGACACGTGTGTGTTAAGTATTAAAATCCGAATAAATAAATAAATCAATTAGAGGAATGTGTGTTATCAACATCATAACTTCCGAATTGTGCAGAATGTTTTTAAAACAACATAATTTTTGGTATCTGTGAAATTTTTCATGTATTTTTGAGGGTTTTCTATAACGTTATAAAATCACTTCAGCTATTTTCTCACATTTATTTACAAAATACCAGTTTGAGGTCTCCTTCCCACATCTGTAATATTATTGTGGGTTCAAACTCCACAACTGCCAACCCACCACTGTTGGGCCCTTGGGCAAGGCCCTTACTTAAGAATTAACTTGCTCAGATTGGATCCTGTCTCAATTACAAGCCAGAATGTGAATCTGAATTGCAACACTGGGGCATTAACCAAAACCTGATGCGATTTTTCTTGTCGATGGATCTGAAGCATACAGGAAAAAATAAAATGCATACAGAAGAGAGGTTGCCAAGTATATTATTTGAATGATTAGATGGAAATACATTTTAGATTTTAATAATATGGCTTGTTTGTATTTGTCGCCTTCACAACATGACATCACAACATTCGAGAAGTTAGCATTTCTCGATTGTTTAAGAATTTCTTTTGGTTCCAGGCGTGTGTTACAGACTTGTTGTCTCTCCTTGGTTTGTGTGGGGTCGTGTGTTCTTACTATTGTGGTTTCCCTAATGCTGCCAAAATCCTGTCAAGAAAACCTGTGCCTCACTGCTTTAACACGTCTCTTAAACTCTTTAACCCTTCTGGAGCAGCTTGTTTGTTTGGCAGTGTGTGACTCTTCATACGCCATACTGCTCTCTGTCAGACTCCGTCTCTGGAAGGTAAAAAGTGGTCGAAAAATGTCGGTCTACTTAAACTAGAGTAAGGTAATGTCAACTATGGAAGCACTTCTGTAAGTCGCTCTGGATAAGAGCGTCTGCTAAATGTTGAAAATGTAAATGTAGCAACATGCTACTGCACAACGCTAACATTCACCTCAGTGTTTAAGCAAAGTTGTTGGAACGGTAGGAAAAAAAAATCCACAGACTGAACAACAAATTAATTAAAATGTTTTATACAGTGACTATAACCATAAACGGCAGCAGAACTAAATCGTACGATACATTTATACATATTTCGTCTCTATATCGTCAGTAGTAGGTGCTATGTTGCTAATAGGTGCTATTATAACCGCTCAGTCCGTCTATTTTGCCACGTCGGCTTGTGTTTCCTCTCCCACAGTGACGGGCGGCAGGTTTCAGGTGGACTGGAGCGCAGAAAGCTCGTTTTCAGACCTGGCGCTGCTGGGCAGTAGAGCTCGGACCGGCCTATCGCACCGTCTGTGCTTTCCAATCGAGGAGCTGGACCATTACCTCCAGGTGATGAAGCTGAATTGTGTCTGAAAACAGCAAGCGGTTTATTTTCTTCGTCGTTTTTTGTTTTTGCCGCCCACTGCCGGGCACAAGCGAGGCACCTGCCATAACTTCTCCCACGCGCCAGTCGAGCCGCTAGAAAGAGGATCCATAAATAACCGCCCGTTACTTCACGTAAGAGATCGTCGGTCTGAAAAGTCAGATTTGCAGAAATGATTTAGATCTCGGCTTTTAATTAAGTCTCCGTGTAACGTATTCCCACGATGAGGGCTAAAACCAATTTTCTGTTCCACTCTCGCTATGATAATGACCTCATTAGGCTAATAGTTGTTAGACAGGCTCCGCTCTCGGTTCCTCGACGTGACTTCCATTAAAGGTCCACCGGTTAGCTTTAGTCTTGTTTGAAAAGTCATTCGGAGTCTTTAGCAATTAATATTTTTTTAGATTTACAACCTCAAACCAAATCTTTAGTCGAGCTGCCGCTAATGGGTCTCGCCTTCAAGTTCATAATGGCTAATTGCGCTATTAAATTTGTCATTTTCATAAAGACAAAAGAGGATAATCTGATTTGTTTTTATGCTCGGTAATTCCAAAATCAATCCTACAGCTACAGTCAAAAGTTTACATACACTTATACAGTAACTAAGACCCTACCGAATTCACGACGGAGCGCGAAATTAGCCGTTTCCCGTGTAATGTGCAATTTGCTGTTATATTAAAAATGTGAGGTTTGTATTTAGCGTAGCGTATGAAATATAAGGCGTCCTAGCAATCCTACAGCAATTCAGTTAGTATAAGAGACCTTTCTGTGCTGCCGTGTGCTGATGTGTGTGTTTTACACGTTGAGGCATTTTGAGGCATGTGTGGATCCAAAATCGATGTAAAAGTGTGCTTCTCTACGCACGTGATCATCTCTGTGCCTCTGTCCCATCCTTAAGCAAGGCTCTCAACCCTCAATTGCTTGGACAGCATACTGTCACAGTTCTGTATGTTGCTTTGGATAAAAGCGTCCGCTAAATGTCAAAAATGTAAATGTGGTTCTCACAATATGGCAGCAGCCCAGAACGCCTGCAACACCCCAGTTCATGTAAAGAAAGGCTGGCTGCCTCTAGTAACTGCCTGTAAGGAGTTTTGCATGTTCTCTACTTTTTCTTTTAGATTAAGGACATCTGGGAGCATCTATAAGGCAAACGGAGGATACTTCTATCTTTCACTGTGTGTAAAGCCAATTAACGGCCGACTGAGATCGATTTATTAACTCCTGCTTTGTTTCCAACATTTCTGGCAGTACTCTGGACCCACCGCAACCCTGACCATGATATAGCTGTTAATGAAAGTGATTGAACATGATCGAATGAACAGATGAGACCTGTAGCACTTGCGTTTTTTCCTGTGCAAATGCTGTGTGTGTGTGTGTGCATGTGTGTGTGTGTGTGTGTGTGTGTGTGTGTGTGTGTGTGTGTGTGTGTGTGTGCGCGTGTGTGTGTGTTTGCGCTGGCAGTGATTTGAACCGTAGTCGTTCGACGTGGCTGGCGTGATGTCATGTGAGAACCGCGACCCGCAATCCGTCCTCCCATCCTGTAGCCCGAGAGAAATCGTACCATGGTGACTGGTTGCTATAGAAATGCTCATTTTTTTGACACAGACATGAGAGAGCGAATGAGAGAATGAGAGAGAGAGAGTGTGTGAGAGAGAGAATGGATGCGAGTGCTTGCGAGAGAAAGGATGAACGGCGGTATTAATTGAGCGCTACGTGGCCAGTGTTCATGATGAGTGGCATCGAGCTGCCGGTTGCGAGTTTCAGATGGAAAAGCCGCGGTTCTTCTGTGGTGCAGGTGGCGAGGCAGCGAGTGTGGTACTGATGATCTTTTACCGGTTCGATAGTATGTGTGTGTGTGTGTGTGTAGGTGTGTGTGTAGGTGTGTGTGTGGGTGCTAATGGCTGCATTAGCTCTGTGCTAACTGATCAACAGCTGTTTGCAGAATTCTCCTGTTTTTGGATCCAGATTGATGCCGCATTGATGTTAAACGAGTGTGTGTGAGTGAGTGCCACTAGGAGGAATCTGTGTGTGTGTGTGTGTGTGTGTGTGTGTGTGGGCCAGGCTGGCATTATAAAACCTGTAGCATTTCCGCTTCTTGCTGCTGCCTCTTCCTTTTCTCAGACACAGAGACACATCTTGTTATTTACAGTATTTACAGTACGCTTGATACGATACAGTCAGTAAATGACCTTAAATGATGTTAGCATCTGGAGGCGCCGGTACTTTCATCTTCTAGGCTGCACATGTTCTAATGAAGACTAGAACAAGGAAAGGCTAAGACCCAAACCACCCAGGACCAAAGCAAGACCAAGACCTATACCACCTAAAACCAAGGCAAGACCAAGACCTATATGACCCATACCTCCAAGGACCAAGGCAAGACCAAGACCCATACCACCTGAGATTAAAGCAAGACCAAGACCCTTACCACTCAAGACTAAAGCAAGACCAAGACCTATACCATTAAGGACCTAGGCAAGGCCAAAGCAAGACCAAGACCCATACCACCCAAGATTGATGCAAGACCAAGACCTATACGACCTAAGAACAAAGCAAGACCAAGACTCATACCACCCAAGATTGAAGCGATCAAAGCAAGACCAAGACCCCCCCCCCCCCCCCCCCTCCCACAGTGGTCTCAAGAATTGTTTTTGTTTTTATTTATTATTATATTTACAAAAATATTAAATTTTTATCAGTTTTAATAAATATAAATACTTTTACACAAACACCAAACAACACTCATCTAATCAACAAGTGAAATAGAGGGAGAAAAAATAGTATTAATTATAATTAATTATAATAAATAATAAATGATTATTCTGTGTATATTTTTATTGCAGGTAAATGTTGAGGACTCCAACAACATGTTACCCAAATCCAGAAGAGCTCTCACCATTCAGGAGATCGCAGCACTCGCCAGATCTTCACTTCTCGGTAACACAACTCTATAAAATCAGATCGCTGGAGTTAATATCTCTGTGCTTCTGTTTTAGCAGGGAGATGATTATAGATGCTGCAGTTCGTTTTTACTGTGTAACTGTTGTTCCTGCTGCTTTCAGGTCGTCCTGCAGCTCTTTTAGATTTTAGTCACTAAATTTCTTGAGGTATGAGGGAGGTGAAGATCTACTGTATGGTCTACACCCCAGAACTTCAAAAAAATTGTCCCTAAGGAGCTCGATTTCCTTAAACATTTGGTTCCTTAAACCCCTCCTGATTGGTTTTAATTGTATGTTTGGGTCTGTTCTTGTCCTGGAGCATGGAACTACCATTAGGACATGGTTTTGCGCCATAAGGTGCATCTGGTCCTGTAAGATTGCCTCAGTTTTGGTGGTGAAGCAATCATTGGAGGCTGCTCGTACTATTATACAGTAGATCCTTCATCGAGCACGACAGTTGAAGCACATTGAGGGATGACTTCCTAAAAACATAAATCCATCCAGTTAGACGGTATGGTTTTGTTTCCATTGCTCAGGGGTCCAGGTTGTGTGTTCCTTACATCAAGTCTGATGCGATAGGTTTGTGAATGTAGTGCCGGCATGATTCTCACCGCACATAGTTTGTGTTAGGACTAGATCCTTGAGGTGCTCATACATTGTGGCCAATCCAGTATTTGTCCTCTTTGGAACTCTGTTAGTTGCCTTTCGTTTTCTTATACAGCTGGGACTGTGATTCTGATGTGGTGTTTCCATTATTTTGTCCAACACCTGTACACGTACGTGTTTATGCGTGAAAAATGAAGTTTGGATACATATATGAGCGTACAGAATTATTAAAGATCCAGCATTTGGCCTCTTTGGAACTCTGTTGGTTGCCTTTTGTTTTCTTGTTAAATAACAGACTCACTGGTACAGCTGAGACTGTCATTCTGGGTGGTGTTTCCATTATTTTGTCCATCACCTGTATGCGTACGTGTGTGTGTGATCAGGTATCTCTCAGGTGGTGAAGGATCATGTGACCAAGCCGACGGCGATGGCTCAGGGTCGTGTTGCTCACCTGATCGAGTGGAAGGGCTGGTGTAAACCCACGGACGCTCCCAACGCCCTCGAGACCGACTTCAACTCCTACTCGGATCTCACGGAGGGCGAGCAGGAGGCCCGCTTCGCTGCCGGTGTGTATTCGCGTGTGTGTGTGTTTACAGGGATCAAAAATCAAAGTAAATTAATAAACTGTATGAGGAGAACATGCCAAAATTCACACACCGTGAACAGAGGCGAGGATTGAAACCACCGTACTGTAAAATATGAAGCCAATGTAATTTTTAATTGGGGGGGGTCCCCCGTCACCCTTGGTTCGTGCCCTTCCTTCCGTTTACACACACACACACACACACACACACACACACTCACGCTGATACTCTGGCCAGAATCGAACTCAGCTTCTGGGAAACCTTCCAAACTTCGACAGAAAAGCCTGCAGTGTGTGTGTGTGAATGTGTGTGAGTGTGTGTGTGAATGTGTGTGAGTGTGTGTGTGTGTGTGTGTGTGTGTGTGTGTGTGTGTGTGTGTGTGCTGATGATGATGAATGGGCCGTATGGATCTTCACACCACAGAATGGATTTTGGGGCGGAGGACGGGCAGCCACGCTCCGATTGGCCGGATACGAAGCCGCTTGGAACGGTTCCGAACTTCCCGTTTGCTGAATCATACAGCCAATCACGCATCAGCGTTTCTGCGTGTAAATGCGAACCCGTGTCCGCCGCGGCGAGGTCAGCGATCGGTAGAGGACGCTGATGTGTGATGTCATCACTGACATCATTAAGCTGCCGGTCGAAAGGTGTGGCGTGAGATCAGGACGTCTCCAGGTCAATGCCACGCCCTACCGAGGGTCACGCCGTTAAAACTGTGTACGAGTGTGTGTCTGTACGGGTGTGTAACAGTGTGTGTGTTTGTGTGTGTGTGTGTGTGTGTTACAGGTGTAGCTGAACAGTTCGCTATAGCAGAAGCTAAACTTCGTGCCTGGTCCTCAGTAGACGGAGACGAATACAACGATGATTCTTATGATGAGGAATATCTGTCTGCTAACGAACCGTCCACCCAGAGTACAGGTACACACACACACACACACACACACAGTACAGGTACACACACACACATACAGGTACACACACACACATACAGGCACAAACACACATACATACACACTCAGAGTACAGGTACACACACAGGTTCACATACACACACACACACACGCATACACACATACAGGTACACACACACACACACACAGCTTTACATAGAAACACACACACACAGGTACACACACAGGTTCACATAGACAGGTTCACATACACACACATACAGTTACACACACACATAAAGGTACACACATGTACACATACAAGCACACACACACATACACATACAGGTACACACACAGGTACACATACAAGCACACACAAACACACACACATACAGGTACACACACAAAGGTACACCTGCACATAAACATACACATACAGGTACACAAACACACACACAGGTACACATACAAGCACACACAAACACACATACAGGTACACACGGACACATACACACAGGTACACATACAAACACAGGTACACACACACACACACATGCAGACACAGGTACACATACACACAGGTACACACACATACACACGTGCACAAACAAACACACAGGTTCACATACAAACACACACACACAGGTACACATAGAAACACACACAGGTACACACACACGCTCACCCAGGTACACACACACACAAATGTACATATACACAGACACACACAGAATCTTTGTTCCTATTTTATAAATTTAGATATTTCAGGTATTTTGACTTGATGTGAAACGTCCCGCTCGTCCTCTCCTGTCTCCCCAGACTGACGTGTAGATCTTTGTGTTTTTGTCCCAGTGCCCCAGTTTCCTGTCTCGGTCTCTCTGAAACTCTGCACTTCCTGTAATCAGAGTTCACTTTTAGCGTTCACCACCATTCCGCCGGGTGTAAATTACACTCCGCTTCAGCTTCCAATCATCAGAGCAAATGTGATTTTATTTAGTGTCAGTAACATGTGACTCATAACATATTTATCATTTCTTTCTCCTGTTTCTCCTCCTCAATCTCTCTCTCTCGCTCTTTTCATTTTGCTCTCTGGTGCAACCTGATATCCCAGCATTCATTTCTACTGCAACTTTAATGCACAGTCAGACAGGCGGAAAAAACCCCCACAACGGCAATAAAAGCGGGCGGAGCCGAGAGGAACATAGAGGCTGTGTGAAACCAAACACAAAATCTGATAAACACAAAAGTTTTTCTGCTGCAGGATTTTTCAGTGATTATAAAACGTTTATTACAAATAATGTTTCACTATTTATTTGCAGTCGTGTTTTATATAATTTTCACACACACACACACACACACACAGGTACACACACATGCACATACAGGTACACATACAGGTACACACATACACATACAGGTACACACATGCACATACAGGTACACACATACACATACAGGTACACACACACACACACAGGTACACACACATGCACATACAGGTACACATACAGGTACACATACAGGTACACACATACACATACAGGTACACACATATACACATACAGGTACACACATGCACATACAGGTACACACACACACACACAGGTACACACACATGCACATACAGGTACACATACAGGTACACATACAGGTACACACATACACATACAGGTACACACATGCACATACAGGTACACACATATACACATGCACATACAGGTACACACATATACACATACAGGTACACACATATACACATACACATACAGGTACACACATGCACATACAGGTACACACATATACACATACAGGTACACACATATACACATACAGGTACACACACATACACATACAGGTACACACACATACACATACACATACAGGTACACACACATACAGGTACACACATATACACATACACATACAGGTACACACACATACACATACACATACACATACAGGTACACACATACAGGTACACACATATACACATACACATACAGGTACACACACATACACATACACATACAGGTACACACACATACACATACAGGTACACACATATACACATACAGGTACACACACATACACATACAGGTACATACACATACAGGTACACACACATACACATACAGGTACACACACACATACAGGTACACACACATACACATACAGGTACACACACATACAGGTACACACACATACAGGTACACACACATACACATACAGGTACACACACATACAGGTACACACATATACACATACACATACAGGTACACACACATACACATACACATACAGGTACACACACATACAGGTACACACATATACATACAGGTACACACATATACACATACAGGTACACACACATACACATACACATACACATACAGGTACACACACATACACATACAGGTACACACACATACAGGTACACACATATACACATACACATACAGGTACACACACATACACATACACATACAGGTACACACACATACAGGTACACATACAGGTACACACATACACATACACATACAGGTACACACACATACAGGTACACACACATACACATACAGGTACACACACATACACATACAGGTACACACACATACACATACAGGTACACACACATACAGGTACACATACATACACATACACATACAGGTACACACACATGCACATACAGGTACACACACATACACATACACATACAGGTACACACATACACATACAGGTACACACACATACAGGTACACATACAGGTACACACATACACATACAGGTACACACACATACAGGTACACACACATACACATACAGGTACACACACATACACATACAGGTACACACACATACACATACAGGTACACACACATACAGGTACACATACATACACATACAGGTACACACACATGCACATACAGGTACACACACATACACATACACATACAGGTACACACACATGCACATACAGGTACACACACATACACATACACATACAGGTACACACATACACTTACAGGTACACACATACACATACAGGTACACACACATGCACATACAGGTACACACACATACACATACAGGTACACACACATACACATACACATACAGATACACACACATGCACATACAGGTACACACACATACACATACAGGTACACACATACACATACAGGTACACACACATACACATACAGGTACACACACATACACATACAGATACACACACATGCACATACAGATACACACACATACACATACAGGTACACACACATACACATACAGGTACACACATACACATACAGGTACACACACATACACATACAGGTACACACACATACACATACAGGTACACACACATGCACATACAGGTACACACACATACACATACAGGTACACATACATACACATACAGGTACACACACATACACATACAGGTACACACACATACACATACACATACAGGTACACACACATACACATACAGGTACACACACATGCACATACAGGTACACACACATGCACATACAGGTACACACACATGCACATACAGGTACACACACATGCACATACAGGTACACACACATACACATACAGGTACACACACATACACATACAGGTACACATACATACACATACAGGTACACACACATACACATACAGGTACACACACATACACATACACATACAGGTACACACACATGCACATACAGGTACACACACATGCACATACAGGTACATATACACATACGGTGGCTCAGTGGGCAGCACTGTCGCCTCACAGCAAGAAGGTCCTGGGTTCGATCCCCAGGTGGGGCGGTCCGGGTCCTTTCTGCGTGGAGTTTGCATGTTCTCCCCGTGTCCGCGTGGGTTTCCTCCGGGTGCTCCGGTTTCCTCCCACAGTCCAAAGACATGCAAGTGAGGTGAATTGGAGACACTAAATTGTCCATGACTGTGTTCGATATAACCTTGTGTGAACTGATTAACCTTGTGTAATGAATAACTACCGTTCCTGTCATGAATTTAACCAAAAGTGTAAAACATGACGTTAAAATCCTAATAAACAAACAAACAAACATATACACATACATACACATACAGGTACACATACATACACATACAGGTACACATACAGTACAGGCCAAAAGTTTGGACACACCTTCTCATTCCTGTGGTTTTTCTTAATTTTTTTTAAATTTTCTATATTGTAGATTAATACTAAAGACGTCCAAACTATGAAGGAACACATATGGAATTATGTAGTAAACAAAAAAGTGTTAAACAAACCAGAATATGTTTTATATTTTAGATTCTTCAAAGTAGCCATCTTTTGCTGTAATGACAGATTTGCACACTCTTTGAAATTTTCTCAACCAGCTTTATTAGGTTTCCACCTGGAATGGTTTTCAATGAATGTTTGTGCCTTGTCTAGAGTGAATTTTTGGAATTTGTTGCTTTTTTAATGTGTTTGAGACCATCAGTTGGGTTGTGCAGAGGTAGAGTTGGTAAAATATAAAACATATTCTGGTTTGTTTAACACTTTTTGGTTCACTACATAATTCTTCATAGTTTGGATGTCTTCAGTATTAATCTACAATGTAGAAAATAAAAATAATCAAGAAAAAACATTGAAGAGAAGGTGTGTCCAAACTTTTGGCTGGTGTGTCCAAACTTTTGGCCTGTACTGTACATACACATACAGGTACATATACACACATACATACACATACAGGTACACATACATACACATACAGGTACATATACACATACTGTACATACATATACAGGTACAAACACACATACACATACAGGTACACATACATACACATACAGGTACATATACACACATACATACACATACAGGTACACATACATACACATACAGGTACATATACACATACTGTACATACATATACAGGTACAAACACACATACACATACAGGTACACACACATACACATACACATACAGGAACATACACACACATACAGGTACATATACACATACATACATATACAGGTACACACACATACACTTACAGGTACACATACACATACAGGAACATACACACACATACAGGTACACATACATACAGGTACACATATAAACATACTCATACAGGTACACACATATACAGGTACACACACATACACATACAGGTACACACACATGCACATACAGGTACACATACATACACATACTCATACAGGTACACACACATACATATACAGGTACACACACATACAGGTAAACACACAAAACACACACACACATACAAACAGGTTCACAAACACACACACAGAGATACACACACAGAGAAGACAGGAGAGGACGAGCTTATTTTTTATGTTCAGGACTCACTATTAGACTCGACCACAGACTTAACATTGTTTACTTGGTGTTTAGTCTGGTTTAGTTTACTGTGTCCTGTAGGTGGTTTGAGGCAGGAAACAATG
Source organism: Trichomycterus rosablanca (assembly GCF_030014385.1). Taxonomy (NCBI): domain Eukaryota; kingdom Metazoa; phylum Chordata; class Actinopteri; order Siluriformes; family Trichomycteridae; genus Trichomycterus; species Trichomycterus rosablanca. The sequence continues at coordinate 26,805,759 of NC_086007.1, forward strand.
TTTTATTTTAATTAATTAAAATAATAAATATTCTGTTATTCATTCATCAAAATGTCTGGGTTTTTTCTGTTTGCAGATTTATCGTCGTACCCGAATTACCTGCGAGATCTGATACACACTCGGGTCTGTGAGGCCAGGCTGTGCGAGGCAGAGAGCGGCGTCTCCGTTGACCTCTCACCGGGGTCGCCGCCCGACACGCTGGGGTCAAGCATGTGCAGTCTGGACGACACGCACCCGCTCCTACGTGACCTGGGTCGCTGCGGAGACGACCTCACGGCTAAGATTCTGGGCGCTCTGCAGGGCAGGGAGGACCTTTTACTACTGGCTCGTTTACAGCGGGCGGGGCAGAGGCGGGGCCATTCCTTCTCTGACACTTTCGAGGATGACGACGCGCCGCCTAAAGACTGCAGGGTTCGAGCCTGTCGCACGCCCGAGTTCTCCACGCGGAGGAAAGTGTCCGACGTGGCTTCCTCGGGCGTGGTGTCACTGGACGAGGAGGATGAAGACGTAGACGACGACGGCGCGGAGGAAAAAGACGCGTAAACGTTTGCTAGTTTATGTTTGTTGAAGTGACTCGGCATGTTTGCGTTGGCGTTTTTATGTGCGTTTAATTCATTTGGTTTAAAACTTTGCGGCGTCTCAACAATCTTTCCTGCTTAAACGAACCAACAAATAAACGTTTTTTGGAGCGAACGATTCCGAAATACCACCGTGACGGAGAGCGCAGCTCTCATAGCGACTAGCTACGATAAATACTGTTGTACATAACGGAGGAACGAAAGACTGAAACTATAAATGTACCTTCTGCATGTGTTCTGAAGTTCCGACCCAGCGTTTGATGACGGGCGAATGTTCGGTTTCAGTCCCTTTTTTGCACGGTTTGTAAATCTATAGCCCCGCCCATTGCATTCTGGGCCCTGGTTAAGCCCCTCCCCCTTTGCAAGAGACCGTTTGCATCGTACGGGCATGGCTGCTTGCATCGTGAAGCTCGTAACTATTCGCCAATCTGACGAAACTCTTCTAGCCTGTCGGCGTCAGCATGGATGCTGAAGATGCTGGAATGTTGAATGTTTGTACAGGAACGCGTCTTTTAAAACAAACAAAAAACTCATTTTATTTATTTGTTGAGCTATTTTGTCTTTATTTTTCTGAATGATCATTACAGTATTGACCTAAATATAAACAAAACCTGATATTATATATATTTATAATGAAAATGTGATATTATTATTACAATAATAATAACTGTTAATAATAATTATTATTATTATCAATAATAGTAATAAGCATTTATAGCCTGTTTGAACACATTCCATTGCTGTTTTCATAGTAATTATAGTCTAATTATAATAATATTCATTATTATTTATTAAATTAATTAATTATGAATTTAATAGTTAACCATTTAAATTTTTTTATTTCATGAAATTTTTATTATTTATTTTAATGACATGTTTAAATAGTATTTGTATTATACTGTATTAACATGAAAATATTTTAATTTTTTTACTTAAATTACATTTTATTTATTTAATTATTATTTATTTATTTTTACCGGCTCAATGAACTTAAAAAAAATGTAAAAATATATTAATTGGGATTTTTTCTAAAGTTCTGTTTATAAATCCAAGTCCAGTATTGCAATATGTTTTATTTTATTTTAATTTAGAATAAACTTACAATTTATATACATGTATTATATATTATACATACATTTAAATATATATATTTAGTAAATTAATATTAACAAAACATATTTGTATATTTATTTAAAAAGAAAATAATGTATTAAATCATTTTAATACGTATTTATTAAATTCTAAGTATTTTAAGTGCTTTTTAGAATTTGGCTGATTTACTTTTTACTTTAGTTTTTTTCCTCTTTAATTTCATCACTAAATTAAATAACTAATTAAAATCCACAAATAAAACCCATCAGCTTACATTTGGGCCAATACTGTATTATTATTATTATTATATAATTTATTATTATTATTGTATAATTTATTATTATTATTATTATTATATAATTTATTATTATTATTATTATTATTATTAATGAAAGTGTAGAATTTGCCTCTCAGTATTTGAAATGTTTATTTTCTGGATTGTAAAAATTTAAACCCATCGTTGTCTTAAGAAACAACACAGTGAATGTTGTTTAAGAGAAGTGTTGTATCCGAGTGATGCTCCCGGTGTTTATGGTGGGATTTTTGCGTAACCTTTGCAGTTCGTTGGGGGTCGGCGGGAGATTCTTTATATTTTTGTAAGTGCCATTCCTGGCGGCGTGGTGCGTTCAGCAGCTCCTTTAATTCTTCGGGTTTCTTTCTATCACTGTGTGATCTGCTGTTGTACAAGGCTGAATTTCACACGATGCACAATCTCCTCTCTCACTCTCTCTCTCACTCTCTCTTTCACTCTCTCTCACTCTCTCTTTCCCCGTCTCACTCTCTCTTTCCCCGTCTCACTCTCTCCTTTCCCTTCTCACTCTCTCACGCCGCCCTCATACAGAGGCTAATTTCGTTTGCTGACGCGGGTTCTCTTGTTACCATGGCGATCCTCCATCCTCTCATTACGGATTACACAGCCTGTCAATATGCCTGCTCTATGAATCTGATTGGATCTTGGATTTGTGATCCCGCCCACCTGTGGCTGCAGAATTATGTGCTGGCATATTGGACACACACCCCACCTGTACAACTGTGTGTGTGTGTGTGTGTGTGTGTGTGTGTGTTTCAGATAATTTATCAGTTTTACATTCCCTTTACTCCAAAAGTATGAAGCCACAACAAAGAACTGGTTCAGATTCATAATTAAAATATAATAAAATAAAATATTTGCCAGAGTAGATTTATTTTTTCAGAAATAAATGGACATTTGAGGTTGAACATTTACATTTCAATATTCTTCAGCTGTTTTTTTTTGCAGTTAAATGATTGGAACTTTGTGTTTACAAAAAGGGGGTCTGATGTTCTCCTTTTTTGGGGTCTGATCTCCTTTTTTGGGGTCTGATCTCCTTTTTTGGGGTCTGATCTCCTTTTTGAGTTCTGATGTTCTCTTTTTGGGGTCTAATGTTCTCCTTTTTGGGGTTTGATGTCCTATTTTAGGTCTGATGTCCTTCTTTTTAGGGTCTGAGGTCCTCCTTTTTGGGGGGGTCTGATTCCCTCTTTTTGGGGTCTGATGTCCTTTTTAGGGTCTGATGTTCTTTTTTTTTATGTCTGATGTCCTTCTTCTTGGGAGTCTGATGTCCTTCTTTTTGAGATCTGATGTTCTCCTTTTTTGAGGTCTGATGTCCTCCTTTTTGGGGTCTGATGTCCTTTTTTGGGGTCTGATGTTCTTTTGGGGTCTAATGCCCTCCTTTTTGAGGTCTGATGTACTTCTTTTTAGGGTCTGCGGTCCTCCTTTTTGAGGTCTGATGTTCTCCTTTTGGGGGTCTGATTCCCTCCTTTTTGAGGTCTGATGTCCTTCTTTTTGAGATCTGATGTTCTCCTTTATGGGGTCTGATGCCCTTCTTTTTGGGGGTCTGATGTCCTCCTTTTTTGGGGTCTGATGTCCTCCTTTTTTGGGGTCTGATGTCCTCCTTTTTGGGGGTCTGATATCCTCCTTTTTTGGGGTCTGATGTTCTCCTTTTTTGGGGTCTGATGTTCTCCTTTTTTGGGGTCTGATGTTCTCCTTTTTGAGGTCTTTTTATTCCCAATTACAATTCTCATGCCATGCACCCCCCACTGGCTACGGAGAGCTGCAGACTAGCACCAGCCTTCTTTGACATGTGCAGTTGCCGGCCGCTTCTTTTCGCCATCCAGCGGTGGGTTCTTACAGAGAGCCGTACAGCGTACAGAGTCGTGCTGTTCTCCTTGTATCGCTCCACTACTCAGCATCATTGCAGAGAAACCCTGTCCCACCGTCCCTCTAACTGAGTCAGCTCAGGAGAATCTGAACCACTGTGTGCCTTTAAATTTGCTATGTCACATCCTGTCTGTCATAATCAGCTTCATGGTGGTTTACTGATTGATATTATAATAATAAATCAAATTTAATACAGGGACAAAATTAATATTTTATTTATTCCTGAACGTTTTCACTCTCTCGTGCTGAGCAAATGAATTATGGGACGTTTTCGCCTTCCTTCCCTTGACATTCCTCTCTCGCGTCTACCTCGTACCGACCGTCTTCATACTTTCGACACCCTGTACTTTCTTCTCCTCCGCTCGTGTCTGGGTTCTTGTTTATCGCTCTGGCTCGTACTCTCTCTCTCCGCGGGGGGAATTATATAACGTCTTGAGTGCCACATTCGCCGCCAGTAATTACCCGGCGATTATGAGCCCGTTGTGTCTCGGCGCTTTTCTTTATTCACGTCCACCCACGGTTCTCTTTTCTCTGCTCAACAAGTACAGCAGAGCAGAAAACAGGAACTTTTCTTCACCAGGCGCCGCGGGGTTCTGTTTATCAGGAGGAAGCTAATAGTACCCGGGGGTAGGGGGTCCTAGCGTCCGATGCGTCAATAGTGTCTGAATGCGAGCGACACTGCTCTGTATTGATTGGTTATATAACACTGTATAAGATCAGTTATATAAAATAGATGGCGCTCGGGTGGCCTGTTTTTCTAGCCCAAGGGGTTCGAATCCTCATCGGTGCTATCGACCAGCCAGATGTCTGGGGAAGGTTCTGACCTGACCTCAACCCTTTTGAATCCCTTTTGGCTACACCGGAACATTCTATGTGCTCCACATTGATGCCTGATGAATTGAAAAGACACAAATTCCCACAGAAACACTCCAAAATCTTAAATAAGGCTGTTATACCTGCACATACTCTGTTTTAATGCTCATGGTTGTTAAACAGGATGTCGAACAACCTCATGGACGACACCCACGGTCCAAGGTTTGAGAATGTTGAGCTTGAAATCGGAGGATCTGTTCACAGCTCACGCTTGTGGCCCAGTCTAATGGGGGCAGACTAGCCCTGTTTATTTGGGCGTACGGCCGCTGTAGTCAGTCGTAATCAGAAGGAAGAAGAAGGAGAACATGCCACAAAGTGAAGCGATATTGAAGTTGGTGTCTGTATATTTACGACACTGGGTTCCAATTCATAGGACAAATCTGCAAAGTTCTGCTGGTTCCTGTCAGGGGCGGGGCCTTTCCTCACCCAGCTCTGTCATTGGTGAGTTGCCAGTCATACTGTTAGACATCATGAGTGGTTTCGATTCATACTGCTGTGTGTGTGTGTGTGTGTGTGTGTGTGTGTGTGTGTGTGTGTGTGTGTGTGTGTGTGTGTGTGTGATGGTGAGGTTGTGTCCAAAATACCAAACTGGCATCAAAGAGAGAGCAAATCATATTTAATACAGTCTTATGCAAAAGTTTGTGCACCCCTGTTCCAATTCCTTAACAATACAGTATATGATGTTCTCCTTTTTGGGGTTTGATGTAATTTTTGGGGTCTGATGTTCTCCTTTTTGGGGTCTAATGTCGCTCTTTTTTTAGGTCTGATGTCCTTCTGTTTGAGGTCTGATGTTCTTCTTTTTTGGGGTCTGATGTCCTTCTTTTTGGGGTCCGATAAATTCACACTTGGACACCACTCCAAAATGATTGAGGTAGTGTGTTTTAGCCACCATACCTCCATAGAGATGCTTTGTCCACATACTTTTGGCCATATAGTGTTTCCCCTGTATAGAATGTGTCCACTTTCACCAGGGGTGCACAAACTTTTGCTTAAGACTGTACTATTCAAGAGACATCACACACACACACACACACACACACACACTGATGAGCCAAAACTTTATGACCACCCGCCTAATATGCTGTCAAAACAGCTCTGACCCACAGAGACATCTGAAGGTGCCCTGTGGTACCTTGTACCAGAACGTTACCAGCAGGTCCTTCAGCTTTTGTTGTGAAGTGAATTGACCGATAGTCCATCCTGTCCATGATCTTGTAGAAAACTTAGTAGGTGCTTCAGCCTTCATGTCCCTCCTCAGACCGCTGTCTGTGGGTCCCTGAGACACCCCTTGCTGTTTGGAAGATACTTCAATCCAGTTTGATCCTCATCAAACTCCCTCAGGCGTTCACACTGATCAGATCTGCTGCTTTCAACACGTGAGCCACGAGGAACCTCCATCAGTCGAACATCTACTAGATCCCTCATGCTCACATCAATGCTACAGAACAGCTGCACATTTTAAGTGGGTGGTTTTAATGTTTTGGCTCATCAGTAAACAAATAAAACGGGACAGAAAAACCTCAACGAGAGCGACAACATAAACGAACGATCATTTTCTCACTTTTTCTATGGACGTCTTTTATTTAAGTGACTCGAGTATCTGAATGCTGCCTGTTTGAAATTAAAACCTTTTTTCTGCATCTGACTTGTTTTGAAGTTCTGAAATAAAATTATTTGATGTTGTTTGCAAAAAGTGTCTGAATTCTTTAAAATATCCAAATTATGATACTGAAGTTTAAAACTTTTACTGTCCAGCTCCTGTCTGAAATCTGCAGGTCCAGAACCAAGTCAGTTTATTTATTTATTAGGATTTACATATTTTTTATTATTATTTATTAATTATTTACATATTATTTATTATTTTTATTATTATGTAATAAATATTTATTTGTTATGTACATATTATTTATTATGTTTAATTATTATTTATTAATTATTTATATATTATTTATTATTATTTATTTATTTATTATTTACATATTATTTATTATTTTTTATTATTATTAATAAAATATTTTATTATTTGTTTTGTGTTCCAGTTATCTGGTTTGGAAAAAACAAACTGAACGTAACTAAATGAAGTTCCGTGTTTCAGTGAGTGCATTTAAACTTTTGACTTACTGAAACTCTAAGAATATGAATTTATTATATTAAACTTCAGGTAGTACTGTGGAGATTTGTGCTTAATAAGGTGGTTTAGTTTAGAAACAGGTGGACGTTTGGTGGTTGAATGGCCGGCCGTTGGTTCTTCGTTCTCTAACGGTTATTCTGAAGTGGTTTTGAAGAGCTTTTCCACGTCTTATCAGTGGCGCCGTTATTCCAGGAGTGCCGGTGCCAGAGCGCGACCGTATATGGAGAACGTGTAGATCATGCCGACCCACAATGCACCGTGTTGAAGCTTAAATCAGGCCGCCCAGACGTCCACTTTAGCTCACAGCGTTCTGGTCATCCATCGTCTGGTCGTCCACTGAGATCATCATGAACTCTCTGACCGGTACTTCATCTTCTCGCTCGTCCTCGTCCTCATATCGTTCCTCGTCTCGCTACAGCTGCAGCAGCGTCACCTCCATCCAAACCGACGCTTCCCTGGCCTCAGATCCTCGCTTCCTGCCCTTCCAGAGGTCGACGCCTCTGTTCGGGAGTCATGACGCCAACTCGCCGCTGTTTCTGAGCCTGGGAGACGAGAGCGAGACGTTCGGGGGTTACCAGGGAGACCGAAAGTCCCAGAATGAGGGTTACCAAGGTGACTGGAAGCATGGAGACCCACAGGGTGAGTGTTGAGTGAACAGAAGATGCTGGAGACGGCAGATTTATGACTGAAATAGCAACTAAAAGAAGTTTAAAGTGTTAAGAGTGTTAAAAATCTGACCAAGTTTTGGGGACAAAATTGAGTAATTAAAGTTCCTGATGGTTCTTTATGGATGTTTGTGTTCCAGGTATCTGGAACGTCCCAAATATTGTTTATAAACACTGAATATAAAGTCTCAGGTATATAAATGCTGATTACCCATGAATTGTGATGAAACTGGTGCTGAACGGTACATAAACTCATAAATACTCCCTGTTACAGTCAGTATTGATTTATAACTGAAGTGGTTTGTAAAAAAGACGTGTTGGGTCGGACTTTCACCTCCGTCTGAGCGTTCGGACCTGAATTATAGACGAGGTGTCAGGAGGGTGAAGGAGTGGAAACCGGAGGCTTTTTTTCTTCCTCGGCTTTTATTTCTCCTGAGGTGAAATTCATCAGGGTTCAGGCTCCAGACTGACCAGCAGCTCCAAACACCTCAGAACTACCGGAGCGGCCGTTATTCACATCAAAACAGAGGGACAGTAAAAAACTAGTGCAGAGAAAGAGAAAAGTGAGCCATACCACATTAATTACTAAAATAAATACCACATTACCTACTAAACACATTACCCACATTACCTACACACCAACTACCACATTAATTACTAAAATAAATACCACATTACCTACTAAACACATTACCCACATTACCTACACACCAACTACCACATTAATTACTAAAATAAATACCACATTACCTACTAAACACATTACCCACATTACCTACACACCAACTACCACATTCATTACTAAAATAAACACCACAGTAAATACCTAATTAACTAGTATAATAATACCACATTAATTACTTGATAATACCACATTAATTACTTGATAATACCATGCTAAATACCACATTAAACACCACATTAACTACTATAATAATAATACCATACCAAACACCACATTTAATACCTAATTAACTACTATAATAATACCACATTAATTACTTAATAATACCACACCAAATACCACATTAAATACCACATTAACTACTATAATAATACCATACCAAACACCACATTTAATACCTAATTAACTACTATAATAATACTACATTAATTACTTAATAAAGCCACACCAAATACCACATTAATCACCACATTAACTACTATAATAAAGCCACACCAAATACCACATAAATACCACATTAAACACCACATTACCTACTATAATAATACCACACCAAATACCACATTAAAACTATATTAATACCAGACTAAAGTCTCATGAACCAAAGCAGACCTAGTGGGATTAGGGGACAGCCAAGAATTGTATTCAACACTTTATTTTAAATACCAGATTTTTATGAACGCTGCTTTTTAAATGCGTATGATTTAGTTACCAAAATATTAAAAAATCCAGTTCTTAACAACCGTCCTAAACATCTAGATTCCAAATTCTGGTCCACCAGTTTGACTCTATGATGATCGACTGAGTCCTGATCTTGCTGCTGTTTCTCCAGGTATTAATGGATGTTCCTCGAGCATGGGGGCGCTCCGGGTGGACGATAGCTACTACCTGTCTGCAGACGTCAGTCGATTTGAACCGCATGATATAGTCGTGATGGCCTTCAACAACAGCGTCGTGATCCATGCTGAGAAGGTTCGTGTGTTTACATTTACACAACAGAGAAATAAAAGGACATTCACCGTACCTGCATCACTCTACTGACCACTCACTGGTTGCTAGGTAACCATAACATCCTTCTCAGTTTACATTGAATTTTTGGTAAGTAGGTATGTCCCAATATGTGTAAAGCTGCCAACCGAAGTAGATTCTTATAGGAAGAGTGTAGGGAGGACCACACTACACTCTCTACAGTCCTCCACCACTTGCTCTGCAACATCAGTCAGACAGTAGAGGTCGCTCTTCCAGCATTCCACATCCACACAACTTCTTAAAATACATTTTGACCCTTGACTTTTGAAATGACACTTTTTGAGATGCCTTTTTGAGAAACACCAATCATATGGTCACCAGGAGTCACAATAATAATAATCATCATTAAAAAAATCTAAACAATTATGTGATTAGAGCTGTAAATTTGTGTCTTTGCTGTTTTCATCCTTCAGGTCGGCGATGATGGAGGAGTCAGGGACAGATTTACCCACAAGTCTTTGCTACCAGAGGACATGGACCCATTATCAGTCAGTGGGACCCTGACCTCAGAGGGTACGCTCGTGGTCAGAGTGAGAAGCACGACGAGATCCTCCATGACGTCCAGCACCCCTACCTTCCACTCCGAAACTCTCCTTTAACCTCTGACCTTTCATCTATGATACCTGGCAGCAAATATACCACCAAGACGCCACCGAAAAGTACCAACGCAGCAGATCATCACACATCAGAGGGTTCAGTTCAGATCAGAACGGTGCAACTCAGCACTTATACAAGAGAGAATCAAGAAATAAATTCACTTATTTCACACTGATGACCTGCAAGATTCTGATCCCACTCTGGTTGGATTTTTGACCGACTGTACTTTGCCAAAGTACACTGTACTTTAATTCAACCAAATCTGTACAGTCCACATTTTATTGACACAACCAGTCAGAACTTTCCATCCCGAAAGCTTCATTTCAGTCGGATTGATTCCAAACCAGATGTGACATTTTGACTCACTGTCCTGTTGGAACCTCCAGTTGTGTAGAAGATGGAAGCATTATTATCTGATAGAGGTGGCTCAGTGGTTAAAGTACAGGCCTAGGTTGTTGGTTCAAATCCCTCAATTGCACTCTCAGTTGAAGACAATTCAATTTATCCTGATCTTTTCAACTTCTGTGGTCTGTAAAGTCAAGAGTCTAAAATAAAAATCAATTCTGATATAATTTTCTTTATTTGCTTAATATTTAATAACACCGTGTCCACGCACTGAGTCGGTCATCTTCTAGACCTTCATCAGTGGTCACTGGACGCTGCCCACGGGGCGCTGTTGGCTGGATATATTTGGTTGGTGGACTATTCTCAGTCCAGCAGTGACAGTGAGGTGTTTAAAAACTCCATCAGCGCTGCCGTGTCTGATCCACTCATACCAGCACAACACACACTAACACACCACCACCATGTCAGTGTCACTGCAGTGCTGAGAATCATCCACCACCTAAATAATACCTGCTCTGTGGGGGTCCTGACCATTGAAGAACAGGGTGAAAGGGGGTAACAAAGTATGCAGAGAAACAGACGGACTACAGTCAGTAATTGTAGAACTACAAAGTGCTTCTATATGGTAAGTGGAGCTGATAAAATGGACAGTGAGTGTAGAAACAAGGAGGTGGTTTTAATGTTATGGCTGATCGGTGTAAATGGCCAGCAGCTCAGAATCACCAGCTGTAGTCAATCATGCTTATTAATGATGAATTAGGAGCTTATGCATTGAAGTTAAATGATATTACAGCTCGTTCTACAGCATCACATCAGACCTAAACATCACATCAGCATCACATCAGACCTAAAGTCATGTAATTGGACAACGGTTCAGAAGAATTAGGCTGTTTAAATGACCTCGGGTTCAGATCTGAGAGTTCAGACTAGGTGTAAAAACCATGTGAAACAAAGTCAGAATCAGACTAAAGAATCAGGTAATGATCTGATAATTCAGGTGAGTTAGATGAGCCAAATGTCTTTGTTTCTCCAGGACTGACGTCTAAAGAGAGTTAAATGAAATTTGGGTTCGTCCAAGATGACCAAAACCTTTCTGACCTTTACAGTCTGGTCTGAAGAGCAAATAATTACATTTATTCTGATCTTTTAACTTTGGTGGCCTTTAAAGTCAGAGTCTGAAATAAAAATCAATTCTGATATACATTTCTCTATTTCCAGATTAATGTACCTGTTCTACACTGGAAATATCCAGATATTGAAGTTCTTAATAAATATTTTGTTCTTTAAATCGTTTTATTACAGAATAAGATTATTATAAACGGTTCTGAACTTTTAGTTCTACTAACTGGGTGTGGGAATTTGTGCCATGTTCTTCTGACTCCTCATTACTGGTAATAAGTGACCACAATTGGTGACTTCTGTGTCTGTGTAAGACTATTATAGATTATCTGGTGATTCTTGGATTTAATCTGACCACAGTTTTGATTCTACTTTTCCTCCCAACCTTGTAGTAGTCGAACTAGTTGTGTTTATATGGGCACAGAGAAATCCCAGTCTATAGTCAAAGTTAGAAGACATTACAGAACCTTCTACAACACAGCATTAATCATTTCAATTGCTGTGTGTATATTTTTGACCCAAAGCATTTTCAAATACCCCACAATCAACTTACACAGTCATGTGAAAAAGTTAGGACACCGCGTGAGAACCTTTGTCTTTTTGAACATATTTAAACATATGGACATTTAAGCTTCATTTGAACAGTACAGAGAGATGGAGCTTAAAAAAACTAAACAAATAAAACATAAAAAATTACTTTTAAACTCAAGTTGTAAATGATATTGAACAAAAATGGAAATTGTTTGTGAGGAAAAAGTTAGCACACCCTGTGTTCTAATAGCTGGTATCTCCCCCTTTGGCTGAAATAACCTCAATTAGACGTTTCCTATAACCATCTACCATCTCTGACATCAACTGGGAGAAAGTTTTTCCCACTCCTCCATGCAGAATTTCTTCAGCTGTGTGAGGTTTGAGGGGTTTCTTGCATGCACAGCCCGTTTCAAATCACCCCACAGCATCTCAACAGGATTAAGATCCGGGCTACATGAAATATGTACATGTTCCTCAGAAAGTGATGGACGCTTCATTCTCGCTTTCTGTCCACTCACAGCTTTGCAACCTCATATACTGAGTCAATCCTGACCAATCAGAAGCATGCGTGTGCAGCACGACCCGCCCACAATGCGGAAAACAGACATAAAAGAAGAAGACAGAAAAATCCCAGTAAACCCAGTAAAGCTTCTGTTAAATTATCTTTATTTTTCTCCCTGATATAAAACAACCGTTCAGTTCTCTGAGGAACAGATCACGTCTTCCTCTCCATCCGCACTCCTTCCCTGAAGTGACGTTCACCTGCTGACGGCGTGTAGTTCAGTTTCTTTACAAAAATAACATCGGAGTGGAAGCGCGTTTACACACACACGACATTAAAAACCAAAAAACGTTTCTTGTTATTGCACAGATTCATTATTTTATATCCTAACGACATTAAGAACAAAAATAAACTCCTATTGTTCTGCTCAATCAGCTTTTTCTTAATGATTGTTAATAAATATACATTTATAATCCAAACTAATGGTGACAAACGTCAAAAATAAAATAAAAAATACAGTCATTTATTCTGAGTTTTGTTGTTAGGTGATTGAAGCCTGGAGTCGATTTTGTAAAGAAATAATAAAAAATTTGCAGTTCTTTTAAGGTGAATTTACACCGATCAGCCATACACCTTACGGTCACAGCTGGACTGAGAAAAGTCCACCAACCAAAAACATATCCAGCCAACAGAGCCCCGTGGGCAGCGCCCTGTGACCATTGATGAAGGTCTAGAAGATGACCGACTCAAACACCAGCCATTGATGCGCGATCGACTTTACATCTACAAGGTGGACAGTGAGTGGACACGGTGTTTAAAAACTCCAGCAGCGCTGCTGTGTCTGATCCACTCACACCAGCACAACACACACTAACACTCCACCACCATGTCAGTGTCACTGCAGTGCTGAGAATGATCCACCACCTAAATAATACCTGCTCTGTGGTGGTCCTGTGGGAGTCCTGACCATTGAAGAACAGGGTGAAAGCAGGTTAAAAAAAAGACAAGCAGAAAAACAAATGGACTACAGTCAGTAATTGTAGAACTACAAAGTGCTTTTATATAGTAAGTGGCGCCGCCTATTTTATTTGTTATATATTTAGTTTTTAAATGTTGTTTATTCATTCATTTAATTTTTGGCACAGAATCGACTCCATAACTGAAGTAAAAAAAAGTAGAAAGTGTTAACGAGACGCGCAGGCTTGACGAATTGCATTCAATGAACTATACAGACAAAATCTGTGCTTCTATTGGTCAGAATAAACCATGTGACCATGCGCATTTCTGCAGCACTTGTCAAAAGGCAATTGATGTCAAAATACTCCCATAAAATGTTCAACAGTCCAAAAAAACCCAACACATTTTACAACGGAAAGAACAAAACACGACGATCGCTTTGATCTGAAGGTAATTCCAGTGCTGATTGGTTAAATGATAAATATATTACAATAACAAAAATACAAGCCCCGCCCACTTTCCATAGCCGAGCAGCTGATCAATGAGAACTTACTGATGAGAGATGAAACGACAGAGTCAGATCAATACTGAATCAAATCAATCGATTCGATATTAAAATAAAAAATCAAGAGATGATAAAGCCCCAACGATTTTAAAATCATTACATTCTTTTTATTTATCGAGCTGTCGAACAGGGATCATGATGAAAGAATAATAAAATTAAAAGTGCTGATTAAGTTTAGAACATAAATACTGCTCACAGAGCTCGAACTTTATCTCAGATTGTTAGAGAACCGCATCCTTAAATCAAGGGTATCAAAAAAAGGTTCCTTGAGATCTTCACTGATTTTGGAGAGTTTAGTTCCAAATCAGACGTCGGAGTAGTCAGTAGGAGGTGAAAGAGTGAGGGAAAAGACCAGGAAAGACCTGAATTTATTTAATAAACATACAAAAACGGAACATACTGAGAAAACTGGATCCTTTGAATGTTCAAATCTTCAATAAAGTTTCAATAAAATAATGGGTGAAGGAAAATGAGCCCCACAGAGTGAAGATCAAGAGCGTAATCACAACATACGATATTTAAATACGCTTAAGACGTTTCCCCAATTTCCTGACATAAACACACGTTCCAATCACTAGATTTGTGTAACTGTAGGAACCGTCTAGGAACCGAATGCTTTAGAATGGCAGGAACCCTCGTAGATTTGGTTCCACCCTAATGGTTTCACCCGCAAGAAAAGCAAACCGATATATTCAATATTACAAAGATCAATCTGTGTTCAGTCTACATCCTATGTTGGAGGATGCCTATGGGTAAAAGCTCTGTGAATACTTGATACGATCATCTAGAAGTCAAAAAGTTTCATAAATAAATAAAATATATTAATAAATAAACAAAAACCAGAACTAAAGTCCTGATCTGAACTCTCGATCTGCATCCTGTGATTGGACCCAAAGCTGTTAGTTCAGACGCAAAGATGAAATAAAAGCATGAAACATTCTGCATAAAAAACACCAACAGAAAAAAGATAAGAAGAAAATTATTTCTATGAATAAATAAATCATTTAATGAGATGTTTACACTGCAAAACTAAACGTCTTAGCAAGTGAAGACGGAACTAATATCTACACAGTTTGGCCAAAAGAATGTGGACAAAACCCAAAAACAAGCGCATTTACCTGGAGTTACTCCCCTCCAAATAAATTAGGAAGATAAAGGGGGAACATCCGTCAGTAAAATAGTTTTTATCTTTATTATAATCAGCAAAAATTGTCTGGAACTTCTGATATAAAATACGCTAGTGCACCAGAGCTGGGATTTCAAACACGTCGTATCGAATCTCAGCTCTGCCATCCGGCTGGGCTGGGCGGCCACTTGATCAACGATTGTCTGTTGTTCAAGGATGGGAAAGCCAGACCAGGGTTCCTCATAACTGGTGCAATTACGACCTCTGCTGGCTGATTGAGAGTTGAGGAATAATGCTGATCAGGGTGTGGCTCTCCGTACACAAAGCTGATCCGCATATGAACTCGCCTGGTGCAGGTGAAAAGAGGCAGTCGGTACTGCTCACGTGTCGGAGGGGGCGTGTGTCAGTTCGCTCTTCTCAATCAGAAGTGGAGAGTCGTTTCGGTAGAGGTGAAGCGTAATGCAATCAGGGTAGTCGGATACGACTAGATTAGGGGAGGAAATTGGGGAAAAAAAAGGTCAATATTTATGATGTTTGTACTTGTGGGCGGGGCTACGTCAGTTCCAGACACAAACGTTAATAAATATAATGACTAAAAAAATATATAAAACATAAACAGTGCCTCTTATAATGAATTCCTTCCAGAATTTGGAATCGTTTCATTTCTTCCCACTTGCTAAGAATTTATTTATTTATTTATTTATTTATTTATTATTTTGCAGTGCATGAATCTGATTGGTTAGTGGTTAGTGCTCGAGAGACCACATGATCAGTGTTAACGAATAAATTATTTCATTTACATTTCCTAGTTCCAGAAAAATATACACGTGCACGTTGGGGTGATTTCTTAAAAATAAAATACGATAAAAAATCGTAATCATTTTGTTTTGGATGCGAACGTCAGGAAGACTGAGTGTGTCTCTCTCCAAAACAAAACGAAACACTGGGACGCGAGCGCAGATTTAATCCGTCAAGGTTCTAAAAAGTCCCTAGCGTTAGCGTCAGTAGATCCCTTTAAAAAAACCGTCAAGGTTCGGAATCTTCGAGGAGAGTCGAAATCTCCTCACCTTCTCATACGAGGAAAAGAAGTCAGTGCAGAAAGGGCGGGGCAGGGCGTGGCGGGGCACCA
Organism: Trichomycterus rosablanca; assembly: GCF_030014385.1. NCBI lineage: Eukaryota > Metazoa > Chordata > Actinopteri > Siluriformes > Trichomycteridae > Trichomycterus > Trichomycterus rosablanca. The sequence continues at coordinate 26,821,859 of NC_086007.1, forward strand.
CAGTCGTCAGGACTGCCCAGGAAACCCGGGAACGTCGGAATCGGAATATTTTTCGTAGAAAAACGTTTCCCTTCGTGTTCCGTCACTGGGACTTTTCGTCGGAGTCGGAGGGATGCTGGTCCCCCGGGAGCGTGAGGTTGGTGTGGCGGCTCCACAGTTTGTGCACCTCGGTCACATCGGCGTCGCTGCTGCTGGTGCCGCTGTCCCTGAAGCTGGCCAGCGGGGGGCGCACCTTCACCCCCTTCACCGTCACAGAGCCCTCGATGGCCTTACGTAGCTGCAACGCGAGAAGAGCTTCGTTAGCGTTTACACAAGCAACCAACAGAGTTCCAAAAAACTGGGAACACCACTGTTCTTTTTCTGTGACTGAGTGATAGGAGCACTGCATGGCCAAAAGTCTATGGACACTGTGGTATTTCAAGTGGTTGTTACGATGTTGTTATGGTATCCCAGGTGGTTGTTAGGGTGTTGCTTGGTGCATGCTGTGGTATTTTGGGTGGTTGTTAGTGTGTTGCTACAATGTTGTTATGGTATCCCAGGTGGTTGTTAGGGTGTCACTACAATGTTGTTATGGTATCCCAGGTGGTTGTTACAGTATTGTTACAATGTTGTTATGGTATCCCAGGTGGTTGTTAGGGTGTCACTACAATGTTGTTATGGTATCCCAGGTGGTTGTTACAGTATTGTTACAATGTTGTTATGGTATCCCAGGTGGTTGTTAGGGTGTCACTACAATGTTGTTATGGTATCCCAGGTGGTTGTTACAGTATTGTTACAATGTTGTTATGGTATCCCAGGTGGTTGTTAGGGTGTCACTACAATGTTGTTATGGTATCCCAGGTGGTTGTTAGGGTGTCACTACAATGTTGTTATGGTATCCCAGGTGGTTGTTACAGTATTGTTACAATGTTGTTATGGTATTCCAGGTGGTTGTTAGGGTGTCACTACAATGTTGTTATGGTATCCCAGGTGGTTGTTACAGTATTGTTACAATGTTGTTATGGTATTCCAGGTGGTTGTTAGGGTGTCACTACAATGTTGTTATGGTATCCCAGGTGGTTGTTACGGTATTGTTACAGGTGGTAAGTAGGGTTTTTTGGTTTGGTTTGGGTTTTAACGCCATTATAAGCTCTATATTTAGAGCCATCTCTATGGCGTGCCATTTTTATCTTTTTCAGAGGGTAAGTAGGGAGTTACTACAATGTTGTTATGGTATCCCAGGTGGTTGTTACGGTATTGTTACAGGTGGTAAGTAGGGAGTTACTACAATGTTGTTATGGTATCCCAGGTGGTTGTTAGGGTGTCACTACAATGTTGTTATGGTATCCCAGGTGGTTGTTACAGTATTGTTACAATGTTGTTATGGTATCCCAGGTGGTTGTTAGGGTGTCATTACAATGTTGTTATGGTATCCCAGGTGGTTGTTACGGTATTGTTACAGGTGGTAAGTAGGGAGTTACTACAATGTTGTTATGGTATACCAGGTGGTTGTTAGAGTGTTGCTAATGATGTAAAAATTTTTATTGACAAAAAGCGAATTTCAGTTTGTGAGATTATAAACATATCAAACATTCGTTCAATATAAAGTCAGCAGTGACTCACTTCTCGTAGTGACACGACTCCTATGAGGCGTCCGATGCTGGTGACGTAGGCGTGGTCCAACCCCAGCAGAGAGAAAATGGTGTGTGTCTGAAAATAAAACAAATTGATTTAATTTTTAAATCATATTACAGTTTTTTTACTTAATGCCATAACACACGATTCATCACCCAGAGATGCCAGTCAACGTCCTGACTTAATCACACTGTCACTGTGGCTTCTTTTCTAATGATTTCTATGTTTTTATGGACAAAAAGAGGGCGGGGCTGGGAGTTATATGGTTGCTATGGTATGTATGGTAGCTTTAGGTGGGTGCAATGGTATTATAGGCGGTTGACAGGGTGTTAATCAAGGGTACTCAGGGGTAGGTACAGTAATGGATTGTAATGGTATCCCAGGTGGTTGTTATGGTGTTGCTACAATGTTGTTATGGTATCTCAGGTGGTTGTTAGGTTGTTGCTACAAAGTTGTTATGGTATCCCAGGTGGTTGTTAGGGTGTTGCTACAATGTCGTTATGAATCCCAGGTGGTTGTTAGGGCATTGCTTAGTGCATGCTATAGTATTTCAAGTGGTTGTTACAATGTTGCTACAATGTTGTTATGGTATCTCAGGTGGTTGATAAGGTGTCGCTAATGATTTAAAATTTTTTATTGACAAAAAGAGGGTATTATGGTATTATGGTATCCCAGGTGGTTGTTAGGGTGTTGCTTGGTGCATGCTGTGGTATTTTAGGTGGTTGTTAGGGTGTTGCTACAGCGTTGTTATGGTATCCCAGGTGGTTATTAGGGTGTGGTAAGGCCAGTACAGCTGATACTGTACAGTACATTCAACTTCCTCTCCTGGTATATAAGAAAACAGAGTTTTCAATTAAACCGCCTTACAGAAAACATGCTTCCACTGCTCCAGAGTCCACTGCCAGGATGCTTTAAACCACTTTAGGCAACAGTTGGTGATGTATATGATGATCTAAGACCTGTCTGCAACCTGAACCTCATGGAAACCCGAATCATGAAGCTCCTGAGGAACAGGTCTTGTTCTGATGTTGCTCCCACAGACAGTTTGTAACTCTTGAGTGTTTAACTGTGGAGATTTGGTGTCACTTGCTTTTTTATGCAGCTGTTAGACAGATATATGGCTTAAACAGCTACTAGTTCTAGAAGGGGTGTCCACATACTTTTGGCAACTAGCGTATCCACACACACTCACGACTATTTTTCACTGTCACACACATATACGCAAAAAGAAACCTCATTCCAGTTTGCTCGGGGCAGTGGATGTGTCTAATGAGCTCCATTCATTCCACACACACACACACACACACACACACACACACACACACACACACACACACACACACACACACACACACTGTGCACTTTAAAAATTTAGGGCCGAGATTTTTACACACATCATTCACAGCTACACGTGTGTGTGTGTGTGTGTGTGTGTGTGTGTGTGTGAGTGACCGAGTGAGTGTCCGGTAACCCACCTTGTGCAGCGAGGTGCGTTCCACCAGCTGAAAAGGGGCGGGGTCTATCTTACAGTTGTTGAAGTTGACCTGCTCGTCAAGCTGTTGCTCCTCCCACTCCGCGATCTGCACAGTTTCATATCAGCGTTAGTTTATATTAAATATTATTATTAAACGTTTTACTTTTTTAATGAAGGTCTTGGACTTGGTTTTGGACGATCTGGTTTCTGGCTTTGATGGCCAAAACGTCCCAAATCTGACCCTTGTTACGTGAATGTTCTTAGCTATTACCACAATTCAGTAAAGGAGACACGACCTGTAATTATCCACATATGATAATATACTCTAGGGCCGATAAAACACCTTTGATTGGCTTATATAAATACACACGTGTTCAATACAATTAAATAATTTTTCCTCATATCCCAGCTTCTCTGGAACCTGGGGTCAGAGCACAGGGTCAGCCATTATTTATTTATTTATTAGGACTTTAACGTCATGTTTTACACACTTTGGTTACATTCATGACGAAGGAAACCCACACAGACATGGGGAGAACATGCAAACTTCACGAATCCAGGACATTCTTGCAGTGAGACGACAAGGGCGTTATTATAACTCGCCCTTAGAGCTGAGGTAAAAACAGTTCATTCAACATATATGTGTGTGTGTGTGTGTGTGTATGTGTGTGTGTGTGTGTGTGCATGTACCTCTCTCATGGTCATGTCATCCACAAAGTCTGCATCCTACAGAAACAAACATGTCATGAATACATTAAATACACACACTAACGCACATACACACACATACAAACACACACACATGCACACACATGTACACACACAGTTGATGTGATTAGTGTTTGCTATAATGAAATAAAATTAATAATAAAATTAATAATAATAATAAATGTTCACAATGTTAATAATAGAATTATTACTATTAATATTCATAAGAACAGAATAAATAATAATAATATGGATAATATAAATAATAATAATATAAATAATAGTAATAATAAATAGAAGAAAAGGAATCTAAATAAAATTAATAATAATAATAATAATAAATAGAAGAAAGGGAATCTAAATAAAATTAATAATAATAATAATAATAATAATAATAATAAATAGAAGAAAAGGAATCTAAATAAAATTAATAATAATAATAATAATAATAATAATAAATAGAAGAAAGGGAATCTAAATAAAATTAAGAACTAAAATTAATAATAATAATAATAATAATAATAATAAATAGAAGAAAAGGAATCTAAATAAAATTAATAATAATAATAATAATAATAATAATAATAAAAAGAAGAAAGGGAATCTAAATAAAATTAACTAAGATAATAATAATAATAATTAATAACAACGACAATAATAATAATAATAATAACATAAATAATAATAACAATAATAATAATGATAACATACATAATAATAATAATAATAATAATAATATAATAATAATGATAAAAATAATAAATAGAAGAAAGGGAATCTAAATGAAATTAATCATTAAAATAATAATAATAATAATAATAAGTAGAAGAAAAGAAATTAATAACAAAATAAAAATAAAAATAATAATAATAAATAAGACATGATAATAAGACAATAAATTCAGTTCAGAAACAAAAAACTTCCTCTTTAAATTTCTAAGTGGAATTATTATTATAATAAATACTATTTACTTAAGTAAAAAGTAGAAATGAGCAGCAATAACAATTTTATTACATCTGAATGAATTTTTTGCTGCTGAAAGTTTATGATGCACAAAATAAATAAAATCTTTAAAGCTTTGAATGAACATGAAGCTGCTGAGCTCTAGAGCGCCAGAACTCTAAACGTCAGCAGGAAGCAGAGCATCATGGGAAACTAGAGTTACGTTCTAAACAACCAACAGCCGTGGGGTCATGATGAACAACTCGGCATGCTAACATCAAACTCGCCATCCTGTCCATCGATGCCACATCTGACCTCTGAACCTAAAATCATGTGACTTCAAAAAGCGTGTTTAGGATAAATTGGAACGTCAACTGTGAACCAGGTCTCACCCAACACCAACGTAAGTGTTTCTGAATGAGCACAAATTCCACAGACACTATAAAATCTATTAGAGTAGATAGGGAGGTGGTTTGCAAAGTTATATGGTCAGGTGTCCACATACTTTTGGCCACATCTAATGGTAATAAGAAGAATGTAAACAACATTTCTCTCTCAGCCTCGTTGATTTGACGGGTTTCGTTGGATCGATACAGGCGTCATTATGGTTTATTATCCGGGTGTCGATGGTGGGAGCACGTCGTTCCCCTGCAGCTGATTTTGGGGATGAAAAATGGGTGGAAAAAGTGAAAAGAAAAGTTTCTTTTTTAATAAAAAATGGGACAGAAATAACCGGACAAATTCTAAATAAAAAAGGCTCCTAGTGCTGGGATCCAGGGTTCGAATCCCCAGCCGTGCTATCGACCGGTCAGGGAGGACTCTGGACTCTTCTTTTCACCGACCAGTGGTGGATTCCTACACAGAGTCATAACACTGACTGGTGAACAAGCTATACTGAAGTATATCTCTACGCTCTTGACCCCATTTGACCTTCCCTCCCTCCAAGACTCGAACCCAGGTCTTAGAGTTGTGTGCTAGCATAACTGCACTGTGCCCAACGATTTTGAATAAGCCAGAGAAAGTAGGTTTACTGATGAGCCAAAACATTAGAACCACCTAACAAAACTCAGAAGTCAGAGGTCAGCAGGAGGCTCGATGGAGGAGGCGCTCAGGATTAGGCATGGAGACGATGGTCGGGTGCGGTCGGGTGATGGTTTGGTCACGGTTACGGTTCTTACCGCCACCGATATCCTCACACGTTTGGGGTTCCTGTACTGAGGAGCCACCGAGTTCCCCACGTTATTCATCTTCCACAAGAAAACAAGAGTGAACGTCAACACACCCCAAAAAAACACCCGACCGACTCACAATCAGAACTGGACGGCATCATTGCAGCAGCGTGTGTATTTTTTTTATCCACTGGTCGGTGTGTAGGTGGACGTGAACAGTTTCCCTACCTCTGAAGCTTCGATGTCTGGATGGGCGCAGAAGAGACTCTTTAAGGCCATCCCCGAATCTGGACCTGGTCAAGAAGAACAAGAACAGTGTATGAAGAATCTGTGGGTGGATTAAGTGGGGTCACCGTTTTTTACGGTGGATCCCAGCTCACCACCAATGAGACCTTGAATCCTGAGTTCCAATTCTGACAGTGCAACCAGCCGGGGTTTCAACAGATATAACAAAAGGCCAGATGGACTAAAACCTCCTTACTGTTTTAGTCTTACAACAGTGACCCCTACTGTCTGGCTGAGATGTCAAGATGACCACACACATTATTTGATGAAATAAAGGTCACATCAGCCAATCAGACACTGACTTTCGTTCATTCAGCCACCAGCTCTCTTCCAAAACTGTCTAATCCACCGATAAGAATCTATTTCCCCCTAAGAGACACAAACGCCCTGTCATACTATTCCTTTCCCTCCCTTTTTAAGCGCGTTCAATTGCCCGATTGCGTCATGCTTCCTCTCCACCAATGCCGATCCCCGCTCTGATCGAGGAGAACGAAGCTAACCCACGCCCCCTCCGACACGTGGGCAGCAGCCGTATGCATTTTATCACCTACACTTTGATGAGACACACCCTGAGAGCACTCTTTTCTCATCTCTGTGCAGGCGCCATCAGTCAGCCAGCAGTAGTCGTAATTGCACCAGTCATGGGAGAGAGACCCCATCCGGCTTAGTCCCGCCCATATCTGAACAACAGGCCAATAGTCGTTCATGTGGCTGCTCAGCCTTAGCCGGTAGGCAGAGCTGAGATTCGATACGATTCGATGTATTTGAGATCCCAGCTTTTCAGCAGCAGGGACAGGTAGTCTGATCAGGACTGGTCAGCAAAACAGCCTCATGGTATAATACTACCACCAGCATGCTTTACCGTGCGCATCCTTCTCAATCTGCTGCTATTAATAGTTAACAGTTTATCTGCTGCCTTTCTTTTATTTTTAAGAGGGTTTAAAAAGGCTTAGTCTGATCAGGACTGGTCAGCAAAACGAATTCAGGGTGTAACACTACCACCAGCATGCTTTACAGTGCGCATCCTTTTCAGTCTGCCTGCAATTAATAGTTAAAAGTTTATCTGCTGCCTTTAGTTTTTTGTTCTTTACTTTCTTTTATTTTTAAGAAGGTTTAAGAAGGTTTAAGAAGGTTTTTCAGCAGCAGGGACACGTAGTCTGATCAGGATCATCAGTGAAAAAAAAGTGTGTGTGTGTGTGTGTATTACTGGATGCTATGTGGTAGCTCCTCTCGGTCGACTGTCTCTTCAGCGCAGGTTTTAGCGGTTTGGGCGAGGCCGAGCGTGACGGACTGAACGTCGATTCCTCCGTCGAGATCTGAAATGCGGAGACACGTTCACAAACCCGACCTCCACCGTTTCAGTCATATCTAGCGTTTACGTCTGAACCGTCACCGACCTGGAAGCGAACCTCGTGGTTGACTTTATGACCCGAGTCCTCGTCGCTGGGCGTGTTGGCGTGCTTCCTCTCCATCTGGGCCTGCTGACGGAGGTACTCGAGTCTCCGCGGCCGGCCGAGCTGAGTGGACAAGATCGCCTGCAACTGAGCGCGCTCGATCGAGCCCAGCAAGATCATCGAATCTGGAAAATCACAAATAAATAAAATAATATGATTCCTTTTTTTAATTTTTTTTATTTTACTACCGATTTATCCTGGTCAGGGTTGCAGTGGGTCCGATTTCCCAAGAATACCCCGGACAGGACGCCAATCCATCGACTAAGACCTGAACCCAGATCTCAGAGTCTCAGGGCTGCTGCAACATAACAGACCGCTGCAGTGTGTTACTGCATTGGGCCAGTGTTTCCGGGGAAGTCGGACCCACCACGACCCTTACCAGGATAGAGCTGTGGTGTAATATGACAATGAAGTGACCAAAAATAAATAAAGGCAGATTAGAAATACTGATGAGGCAAAACATTAGAACCACCCAGCAAACCGGAGCTCCCGGAGGAAACCCACACAGACACGGGGAGAACATGCGAACCACACAGAAAGGACCCGGACTGCCCCACCTGGGAATCGAACCCAGGACCTTCTTGCTGTGACAGTGCTACCCACCGAGCCCAACTTTTCTTTTGCCTAGTGTGTGTGTGTGTGTGTGTGTGTGTGTGTGTGTGTGTGTGTACCCGAGGACTCCACCAGAGCCAGCGTTTTGAGCCGTTCTGTCAGCAGGACGTCGTGAAGGTCTCTGTAGGTACAGTTGAGCGTGATGTACCTCACGTCCCGCACCATGATGTCCTCCACCCGGATGTTGTACTTCCTACAAACGCAGAGAGAAATACAGACGGTCAAAAGTATATAGACACCCGATGATGAGCTTGTTGGACGTCCCATTACGAAAGCGTTCATAATGTTTTACTACTCAGTCTAAAGAGATGATGCCAGGGGTCTGTGTGGGCCCCTGGAGTCTTTCCACACCTCTCTACATGTGCGATCTCTCTACATAGACGCATTTACATCATCCTACACTCTCCCGAGAAGAAGGCATGTCTAAATTCTTAGATCCCTTATTAGAATCCTCTCTACTGAGGCAGTAAGCAGCTCACTAGGTGTTCACACGGACCCTGTGTGTTTACCGACCTCGTGAGGGGTGTGTACTCACTCGTGGTGTCCCCATCCCAGCTCCGGTAGATACGGCAGTTTTTTGATGCGAATGATGGAGTCGTAGATGGACGGCTGGAGACTCTGAGCCACGGCGTTGGCCAGGATCACCGCGATCATGATGGGTAAGATGTGGCTGATCTGACCGGTCAGCTCGAACACGATGACTGCCGTGGATACGGTGTGTGTGACCGCCCCGGACAGCGCCGCTGCACCTACACACACACGAACACACACAGAACATGCCAGATTCCTTAAATACCGCAGATACATCATCAGATCCGAACGTACGTGTTCCAGCATGACTATGCAGAGTAAGGTCCACTAAGACAGGTGTTGCTGAGTCTGATGTTCTGCAAAAATCCCCGACCTTAACCCTGTAAATAACATTGGGATGAATTTGTACGCAGATCAGTGGCTGACCTTACAAATACTCTTAAACCAGAATGGGCACAAATTCCCACAGACACATGAGTGAAAAGTCTTTCCAGACAAAAAGGGGCTGTTTTTACTACATAATATGAAGCATCATTTCGGAATGAGATGTGCAACAAGCTTATGGACAGGCGTCCACATACTTTTGGCATGTTAGGTCTGTTTGAAACCCTAGTGATCTCTCTACACAGACGCATTTTACGTCATCCTATGCTCCCGAGAAGAAGGCATGGCCCGAGGCTAGCTGGCTCTGCCTTATGAGTTCCATGTCTTATCACGCGGGTGTGTTCCTTACCCACTACGGCGTACCCTCCCGGTACGATGGAGTACACCACACCGTCGGAATGGATGCCCTCAGGAAACCACGCCGCCATGCTCTCGCCCACCAGGCGCCCGAAAGCTGCACCTGAAGGCCAGGTAAACTCAGGTGAGCTGTGCTAAACATGCTGAAGAGTTATGAACATGATTGGCATGGGAGTAACACAGAGGTGCTTACCGATGACAAAGACGGGCATGAAGGCACCACAGGGGACCGGGATGGTGGTGGCTAAAGCCGACATCCAAAACTACACACACACACACACAGAGAGAGCTTAGTTATGCTATTATGACTCAAAAAAAGTGAATCCTAGCAGTCATGTTCCAAAAACACACAGCCGAGTGAAGGCTGGAACGTCAGTGACTTCATAGTAATGCGCACGGTGCAGGATGTGATGTAAATAGAAGTATATATATATATATATATATATATATGGATCTGATGAGTCAGGTGTCCAGATCATTTCGGCCACACAGGGCAGCAGTCCCCATGGTGACACTGACGACATCACTTCCTGCACGGCTACAGGTTTCGGTCGGATTTGGCACAGGTTGCCAAGGTGACATGCAGATGCAGGTTGGTACAAGCAGATGTAAGCGCACACACACGCACAGAGCCAAACTATCCATATTTATATGCACAAGTAGAAGTACCAAGACTGGCATGGAACACTTGTTTATTAACAAGGGTGTGTTCGATTTCGGCCTCAGATGTATAAGAAACGACGGGGTGGAACCTACCTTCATCACGATGAAGATGACGAGCGTGATGAAGACGTTGACCTGCGGGTGTTTCCAGGCAGCGGCGTGCCCGATGTACTCGAACTCCTCGGCGATGCCCTGCTTGGCCCACGTCCGGTTATCCAGCAGCGTCACCAGGGATTCCTTCTGGGTCAACTGGAGATGATAAAACACCACAGTTATTGTTGAAGTGGAACAGTCGACCCTTTTGGTACTGTCCCTGTTTGGATATGCTCGATTCCTTTATGTCTAGTGGATACAGGGGGCTGTGCAGGTGGTGCAGAGGGCTGTACAGGTGTTCTGGGAAAGGTGCAGGTGTTATAGGGGGCTGTGCAGGTGGTACAGGGGGAGGTGCAGGTGGTACAGGGGGAGGTACAGGTGGTACAGGGGGCTGTGCAGGTGTTCCGGGGGAGGTGCAGGTGGTACAGGGGGCTGTGGGGGTGGTACAGGGGGAGGTACAGGTGGTACAGGGGGCTGTGGGGGTGGTACAGGGGGAGGTGCAGGTGGTGAAATGTGGTTTGTTACCTGTCCTGCCATAAACTGTCCAAATCCAGGTGGAAAGGTCAAGGTGGAGATCAGGAGGGTGACAAGAGCAGGATACAGGAGACGCCTACACACACACACACACACACACACACACAAAGAAAATTAAATACACACAAAATCAGATAACACACACACACACACACACACACCACACACACTCACTTCTTCATGAGGAACTTGTTGATGGTCTTCTGCTTCCTGATGAACTGGACGATCAGTCGATTCAGATACACGAAGAGGGCACCACCGAACCCGCTCGCTATCCTGCATGAACCAGGAACATCAACCCAGATTAAAGAAACAAACTCCAAAAACAATCACAGAACTGAAACTGTCCACAGTCAAGCAGGTTTTACATCGCTGAGGGCTTTGAGGCTTCCATAAGAAGCTGCTGCTTCAAAATCATCTTTAAGCTGGACTGAAGTTTACTGCACACCAGCTTTTAAGCAGAGCACTGTACAACGCTTGCTTGACTGTGGACAGTTAGACCCATATTTCAACCGCTTCTAATTCATTGAAGATCTGTTTCCTTTCATTTTTACAGGGTGCTGCAGGGGGGTGTGCAGGTGGCTCAGGGTGCTGTGCAGGTGTTCCGGGGGGTGTGCAGGTGGTACAGGGGGGTGTGCAGGTGTTCTGGAAGATAGCAGGTGGTAAAGGGGGAGGTGCATGTGGTACAGGGTGTGTGCAGGTGTTACGGGGTATGTGCAGGTGGTACAGGGGGGTGTGCAGGTGGCTCAGGGTGCTGTGCAGGTGGCTTAGGGTGCTGCGCAGGTGTTCTGGAAGAGTGCAGGTGGTACAGGGGGCTGCGCAGGTGTTCTGGAAGGAACAGGTGTTACGGGGGGCTGTGCAGGTGTTACAGGGGGGCTGTGCAGGTGTTACGGGGTATGTGCAGGTGGTAAAGGGGGGTGTGCAGGTGTTCTGGAAGGAGCAGGTGTTACGGGGGGCTGTGCAGGTGTTACAGGGGGGCTGTGCAGGTGCAGTCAAACTAGCCCTATTTACATCATACATCCAAAAGTATGTGGACACCAGATCATGAGCTGATTGGACGACCACTTTCAATTTTGAAGTGTGTCTGTGGGAATTTTTGTCCATTTAGTCGGAAGATCATATGTGTGGTCAGGCACTGATGTCACGTGAGAAGGCCTGGCTTGCAATCGGCATTCTAATTCCTCTCAGAGATGTTTAATAGGGATAGGACTGGTGTACAAATACTTCTGGCCATGTAGTGTACATAGACGCAAAGAAGTTAGACTTTAATTAACTATTAACAAAGAAGCTAATAGAAGTTTCCAGCGTATGCTAATTTCTTATGAATATTTATTAGCATCTGAGCAAAGTGTTTATAAATAATTGGACAGATTATAAAACAGAGACATTATGAAAGCTTCATGTTCTTCACAGTAATGGGGTAGCAGAGTGCCTGTTCCACCTTTGGGGAAGATACTTTCAATGGTTCCACACACACACACGCACACACACACACACACACACATTTACCCACACGCACAACTTACCCAATAACGGCGAATGCTGGAAGTTCCTGCAGGTCGAAGGGAAAGTCGAGGCGGAATCGAGTCTTGAAGAGAGCGGTTATCGTTTCTACACACACACACACACACACACACACACACACACACACACCCCATATTAATGTTCTGTTACAAGAGACTGTTACAAGGGACTGTGCTGGTGCTACAGAAGGCTGTGCAGGTGGTACAGGGGAGGTGCAGGTGGTACAGAAGGCTGTGCAAGTGCTACAGGGGGAGGTGCAGGGCTACCCACTGCACCCCCGTGCTGAAAACAGTTTTGTACTTGATGTTCTTCCCTGTCTCTGACCTAAAACTTCTCCTCAGAGGGATCCAGCGTCTGTTTGAATCAAAGTGAGAAACTCGAGGCACTTCGGAGAATAACGTTAACTTAAATCCGTCTGTCCTGCTGCTGCAAATCTTGTTAATTTTTAAATGTAATGTTTATTTAATATTCATTACTCGTGTCTCCATAAAATACAAATATAGAGGAGGAACACACCCACCTTCATCACGGTTCCACACTGCCAGCACCCTGAAGATGAAGGCACTGAAGGTAGCGGCGAAGAATCCACGCCAGTAGTTCCTCACAGCGAAGAAGGTGGAGGTAACCTCGATACTGAACAGAACACCTGAGCACACACACACACACACACACACACACACACACACACACACACACACACACACAGAAAGATAATTTATTTTTATTCCAACATCTGGATTCCAGCATCAAAGATGCTCTACTAGATTCTGATCCGCTGACTGGGGAGGCTGTTGAAATACACTGGACTCACGGTGCAGCTCAAGTGTGGTCATAAATGTAAGCACATGCTCACCAAGACAGTGATGTTCGAACCATGATCGATTCGTGATGGGGTCCAGTGTGTGTCAAGAACACAGTGTGTGTGTGTGTGTGTGTGTGTGTGTGTGTGTGTGTGTGTTCACCTCCGATTGGAGCGGCAAAGCAGCAGCCGACACCCACAGCACAGGCAGCAGCCAACATCTCTATATTCCTCGATTCATTCTGTCCAACACACACACACACACACACTTAATCAGAACTACACAAACTTCAAAGATAATCATCTACACACACACAATAACACACATCTACATACAATTAACACATAACTACACACATATAAACACACACACACGTCTAAACACACACATAACTACACACACACATAACTACACACACACAAGTCTAAACAAACACATAACTACACACACACAATGACACACATCTACATACAATTAACACATAACTACACACATATAAACACACACACGTCTAAACACACACATAACTACACATACACAAGTCTAAACAAACACATAACTACACACATATAAACACACACACGTCTAAACACACACATAACTACACACACACACACACACATACAAGTCTAAACAAACACATAACTACACACACACAATGACACACATCTACATACAATTAACACATAACTACACACATATAAACACACACAAGTCTAAACAAACACATAACTACACACACACACACAAGTCTAAACAAACACATAACTACACACACACACACACACAACTCTAAACAAACACATAACTACACACACACAAGTCTAAACAAACATAACTACACACACACACACGTCTAAACACACACATAACTACACACACAAGTCTAAACAAACACATAACTACACACACAAGTCTAAACACACACATAACTACACACACACACAAGTCTAAACAAACACATAACTACACACACAAGTCTAAACAAACACATAACTACACACACATGTCTAAACAAACACATAACTACACACACAAGTCTAAACACACACATAACTACACACACACACAAGTCTAAACAAACACATAACTACACACACAAGTCTAAACAAACACATAACTACACACACAAGTCTAAACAAACACATAACTACACACACAAGTCTGAACAAACACATAACTACACACACAAGTCTAAACAAACACATAATTACACACATCTACACAACCAATATCAAAACTACACACATCTAAATACACACACACACAACGACACACATCTACACAAACACGATCAAACAGCAAAGAAAACTCATATCAGGAAGTCATTCAAAGATTAATGCACACCTACACACACACACACAACAAACTAAACGACACACACACACCTGGATCTATAATTGAATCCGGAGCTGCTTAATTAAACCAGCAGAACAAAAACAAACAAAAAACAACATAAATACGTAAAAACTGAGAAGCTTTTTGCTGGGTCCAGCTCTACATTTCATTCACTGCACCTTTAAGCTCTTTACTGAATAAAAGGCCTCATTTTTCATGCAACTGTTCACTTTAGTCAAGTGCATGATGGGAAATGTAGTCCCACAGCAGTGTCTTACCTCAGTACCAACCAGGTTAGGATCCTTAGAGAGCAGTAAAGTAAAGAAGAGAGAGACAGAGACCTGATCGTACCAGCTGTAATATCTAACTGTGAAAAAATAATCACACCCACCACTGTGTCTCATTCTCACTTAAATTATACATAAAATAGTCCAATTTAACCTTAAAACTATCTAAAATTGTATTTATTTATTTTAATTATTTAAATAATATATGTTATGTATGTATTTACTGTTTAAATAATCTAATCACATAATACATTTTATTATATAAATACATTGTATAAATTTGTGTTATTTGAGTATTTTATCACCAACTTCATTTTACATTTTTAATTTTCATTCTCATGTTCTACCACTGCTTTATCCTGGTCAGGGTCACAATGGGTCCAGTTTCCGCGGAATCACTGGGCGCAATGCAGTAACACACCCCAGACAGGACACCAATCTATCACGGGCCCTCAGCCGCACCCCCTTTCCAAGACATAGACTATTATGTCTTTATGTTGTCGCCCAACTGTCCGATAGCACCCCTGTGGGTTCAAACCCAAGCACCTTCAACATCATTTAATTCATTATGTGTTTTAAATTTAATTAAAATAAACCAGTAATGCTGAAAATAAATAAATAAATAATAATAAATAATAAACTCTATATTTAAGCACTCATTTCATTTTAAAATTTTAGTAGTAATTTGTAGCTCAATTGCAATTAATTAATTTTTCAAATTACAATTAAATTAAAATTTTTACAAACTACTAACAAGTATTTATTGTATTTTTTATTTTTCATGTAGTCATAGTTGTTGTTTTTATTTAAGTAAGTAAAGTTTTAACTGTTGATCTGATAATTCTTTAAAATAAATAATAATAATAATAATAATAATAATAAGTAATAAACTCTACATTTCAGCTTTCATTTTAAAATGTTATTAGTAATTTGTAGCTCAATTGCAATAATTAATTAATTTTATTTTTAATTTTTGTAATTTTATGTAAAATTTTTACAAACTACTAACAAGTATTTATTATATTTTTATAATATTTTTATATTTGTGTAGTCCTGTGTGTTGTTTTTATTTAAGTGAGTAAAGATTCAAGATATCTTCTTTGAAAAATGAATAAAATAAATAAATAAAAAAAATTTATAAGAAAAAATAATAAATATTTTGTGATTACCTCATAATTTCCCCCGCAGAGCGACATGAACTTACAGAGCAGCGCCGCACACAGACTCGCGATGTGTACGAACGGACCCTGAGGGGTAAACACACACACACACACACACACACACACACACACACACATCAATTTACTCTGAAGGAAAAATGTACAAATCAAAGAAAGTTAAAGAGTTAAAAAACAGACAGGAGTGTGAGGGGGCCTGTTGCCACCGTGACCCTCATCAGGAAAGTGGATGAAGGGTGAGATAGGAGAAACACTGACAGGAACAGAAAGTACACGAGAACGTTTATTATTCATGATGATTCGTTTACAGAGAAGCTTTTGCTCTGATAGGAACAGACAGGACGTGCGTTATGGGAAGCGGGTACCTCTTTGCCCAGTGGCATGCCGCTGCCCAGGGCACAGGTGAGGCCGATCACTTTGGCTACGAAGGTCTTGAGGGTGAGGTATTCCTTCAGCACCACTCCCCTCAGGATGGTCTTCATCTCCGGGATCCCTGAACCTGATTCACACAGAGAGATGCGACGTTAAAGGGTTTGATAATGAATTTAATTTTACAGACAGATAAAACTTTTATATAAACGTATAAACAGCAGGACTGGAAGTTGTCATTTGTGTAAGTGTTCTTTTTCTGTGACTGAATGATAAGTGAGCTCCACACCGTCTGTAATTTAGACTAAAGACGTCTTTCATTACTGTTCTGAGGAGCTAAATATTTTTCTAAATATTTTCCCTTTGTTTTAATACATCTGTTCCTCCTTTTAATGTTTTCTTTATTCCTTTCCTCCCGTCCATCCGTCCTTTCATTCATGCCTTACTTTCTTTTATACCATTAATTCTTACCTGCTTTTATTATTTATTAAATTTTTTCTTTATGCATTCTTTCATTTTCAGGTTCTTTATTTGATAGTTTTTCTATCCTTTTCTTACTTCAATTTCTTCCGTTTCCTTTTGCTCCTTCCTCCCTCCTTCTGCTCCTTTATTCCATTTTCTTTTTTCCTTCCCCTCCCTGTCCTTTTGCTCCTTCCTTCCTTTTCATTCCTTTCATTTCCTTTTCCTTCTACCTACCTTCTGTTCTTCCTTCCTCCTGTTTTCTTTTGCTCCTTTCTTCCTTCCTTCCGTCTCCTCTTCCTCCTTCCTACCTTCTTTCCTTCCTTCAGTTTCCTTTTGCTCCTTCCTTCCTTCCTTTTCTTCCCTCCATTTCTTACTTCGTTACTTTCTACCTTTATTTAGTTTCTTCCTTCAATTCCTTCCTTCTGTATCCATTTGCTCCTTCCTTCATTTCCTTTTCCTTCTCCCTACCTACCTTCCCATTCCTTTTTCCTTCCTACCTTCTCTCCTTCTGTTTCCCTTTGCTCCTTCCTCACTTTGTTACTTCCTTCCTTTAGTTTTGTTTCTTCCTTCAATTCCTTCCTTCTTTTATCCTTAATCAATCCATCAGTCCACCCGTGCAATTATTTCTTTACTTAAAGACGACGTTCTAAACGATAAAACCCCGGTTCTGCTGAAACTCTCCGATGTGAGGCAGCACGCGGTGTTAAGTGTTTACATCCTTCGCATTCTGTTCCTTTTTATTATTCATTACAGATTTTTCATTTTTAATCCGCTGAACTGATGATTAAGCATGAACGGCTGAACAATGGTTGAGGACGTGAACATTGTGTGCTCATCAGAACAGTAGTACAGTCGGATCTCCGGGGATACGAACGTGCCAGCGTCCCCAGTCTTATCTATCAATCATGATTATACAAAAAAAAAACACATCCACGACATTTCACTGCTGTTTTACTCCGTCACAGAAACAAAACAAGCTCGGCTACAGAGATTATTTTATATGTTTGTTTTTAACATCTGGCTGAAACATCAGACTTTTACCAGCCGCTTGTGGAGCTACGATGTGTGTGAAACCAGCAGAGAAGCTGATTAGAACCACAGGATACGTAATCCAGGCCAGATACTGCAGCACCACGTTACTGTCCAGGCCTCCGTACATCCACTTCTGAGCTATAGACACACACACACACACACACAGATTTAAGATAATATAGGCACATTTACATTTCCAGCATTCAAAGAGACAGTATACAGTCTAAGCAATTGAGGGTTAGGGGCCTTGCTCAAGGGCCCAACAGTGGCACCCTGGTAGTGGTGGGGCTTGAACCAGCAACCTTTCGATTACTAGTCCAGTTTCTTAACCACTAGGCTACAACTGCCCACAATCATTGTATCAAAAGCGACTTACAGTAGTGTGACCGTGTTTTGTATAAGCAATTATGGGTTAAGGGACTTGCTTAAGGGCCCAACAGTGGCATCCTGGTAGTGGCTGGGCCTAAACCAGCAAACTTCCGATTACTAGTCAAGTTTCTTAATGGCTAGGCTACAACTGACGGCATTTATCAGACGCTTGTATCCAAAGCAACTTACAGTACTGTGACAATTTACAATCTAAGCAATTGAGGGTCAGGGGCCTTACTCAAGGACCAAAAGTGGCATCCTGGCAGCGGTGGGACATGAACCAGCAACCTTTCGATTACTAGTCCAGTTTCAGCATTTAGCAGACAATTCTCCAGACCAGGTATAATTTATCTCACCTTGTAGGCAGATGGCGATACAGAAGTCCATGATGAAGCTGACGAGGGCCATGACGAGGCCCAGCAGGATGAGGAAGATCCAGTCCTCCCCGACACGAGAGATCAGGAACTTCTGACAGTGTACTGTACAGACTGAAGAACATACAGGACACTACATTACCCACAATGCACTGCCTAGTAGTGATTATGAAGGACTTGAGCACAGACTCAATCCAGGCTGTAAAAACCTCGGGGCTCAGACGCTTCATCTCAAGTAAAAAGATAAATAAATATACATCTAAATTCATACATTAATAATGTTCAGACTGAATAAATCAGCCGGGTGATAAATAATGAATTAAAACGTTATTACAGCATCATCATCCCACAGTTTGGCTAGCTGGAGGGGATTTGGGGCGAGACGCCGGAGATTAGCATCAAATGCAGTTTAAATCAAACGCATCTCACGTAACGCTTCCCCCGTTCAGGTTCAGGTGTAAAACAGATCGGCTCGGATCAGGTGAAGATTTGCAGGGATTAGAACTCATTAGCATGAGGTGAGATTCGGCCCAGACATCCTGATCAAACACAGAAATCAAAACCTGCAGATCGGCGCTGATCAGCATCTGTACGACGTTCATACGGAGCCGAGACGTGACTCACGTCCACCCACCACCCATCTGTGTTCTAGCGGCCCTTCTGTCGGCTGTGTGTGTGTGTGTGTGTGTGTGTGTGTGTAAAATCATCTGTCCACGATTCACCTCACGGCACGTCTTTGGACTGTGGAAGGAAACCGGAGCTCCCGGCAGCCAGGCTTAGTACCCACTAACCGCCGACAGGTTGCTGGGCGGCCAAGACTCATTGATGCAAGAGGGCACGACGGCTGTGGCGTCTGGTCCAGACCAATTTTATTTCTGGCATCAGAACCAGACATCGGAGATCATGAGCATGAGGACGATCATGCACGTGTGTATCGTTCACCCAAGGAAGAGCTGAACCATCAGGACCTGCTGGTAACGTCAAGGGGTATCAGAACAGGTATCAGAAAGGACCTCTACCGCTCCACCTGGGGATCGAACCCAGGACCTTCTTGCTGTGAGGCGACAGGGCGACCCACTGAGCCATCGTGCCGCCCTTAGGTAAAGATAAAGATCTGAAATCACTCAGTGTGGTACCGGGGGGCGCTCACATTTTCTAACCTCTGTAGATCAAATTCTCGTGGTTTTACGCCTGTGTGGGTTTCTTCTCCCGGCGTCTTTCCGCTGGGTACCGTCGGTAACCACGGCAACCTTAACGAGAACTAATTGGTGAGTCAGAGTACACTAGCGCCGACGGGATGGAGCGATGGGTGAAGCGAGGACGAGAGGAAACAACGAGAGGAGCGTTGTTCTGGTAATAACAGTCCACAGACACCTTGGATCATCCGACCATTCCATATCTACAAGATCCATGCGGTATGTGTCCAAAAGTATGTGGACACCCGACCATGAGCTTGTTATCCATCCTATCCCGAAGCTGTCTGCCGTATTTGTGGCTATAACGTTGCATGATGTCGGCATTCCAATTCATTCCAAGAGTGTTCTACAGTTCTACAGTGGTCTCTGTACCCACCAACCGCCGACAGGTGGCTGGACGGCCAAGACTCAATGATGCCAGAGGACGTGACGGCTGTGACGTCTGGTTCAGACCAACAGAAGATCAAACTGTGGGTCAAACTGCAGGTCAGTTTATTCCTGGTGATTCCTTTGTGATGTCAGGAAACGATGTTGCGTGATGTCGGCATTCCAATTCATTCCAAGAGTGTTCTACAGGCTTGAGGTCAGGGCTCTTCACTTTGTGCTTGGAGGAAATGACCTTCCTTAAACTGTTGACACTATTAAAGGTGGAAGCAGGTCATTTACACACCTGTATAAACAACAGTGGGTGTGGTTCCTGAATGATACCTTTCCTTGTACAGAATTCTTTGGGTCTTTTTCTATCCCAACCTTGGCAAACAAGACCACTGTTCCATGTAGTACTTATAAAAGACAGTTGGTCTTATAGATGATCTTAAAACCTTCATTTAATTTAAAGACCATATTAAGCATCTAAGCTGCTGTCTGTATATTTCTGACCCTAAAAAAATCCATTTATTAATTTTATTACTTTTATAAATTTTAACCTTCTATTTATTTCTTGTTTCCTTTTATTATTTATCCAGTTTTTCCTCTGAATTTATTGACTAGTATTTTTATTACTTCTGAACGTTTATCTCTATTCATTATTGATTTTAGCTAGTGTGTATAAGACCTGGTGACGGACTCACTCGGGGCGGGAGGACATACAGATGTTGCGGCAGAATAATTAATGCTGTTATTAATAGCTGCCGTTTTAATTATTGATCAGCGTTAATGAGTCGAGCACCTGTAACGACCTTCATTCTGCTCTAATGGCTTTAATTAAAGTGGCAAAAATCATCATATTTACCCCGAACCGAAAAGAAAAAAGAAAATCTCGAGGGGGGCGAGTGCAGGATGGACGAACAGCCTGAGAAGAGACAAACCATAAAGAAATGGGACAGTGCGTACGACATGAAACAGCTCGAGAGGAAAGTCACTGATTACCGCGACTGTAGGAAGTGAATACAATCCTGGACGTGAGTGGACGTTCCAGCAGCAGGTTGTGGAATTAATAAGTGTGACCAAAACAAATCTTCTGGATTAAAGTCGTGACCTCAGTCCTATAAATAATACAGGAGCTGCACTGAAAGTCATTCAGCTCCACAGAACCAACAGAACCTGGTCGACCTGCGGCGATTCTGACCAGTAAAGAGTCGAGGGTCCAACCAGAGCCGCACCGGAGACAAGGTGATCAGTCAAAGATCATTTAACCAAATATTACATTTACTGTCTGTGTGTATATATATATACACTTGTTGTATGCAATCACTTTGTTGGCATTACACTTCCTCTGTACTGATGCTGATCACCACTGCTGATTGAGAAGAGCGAGACTGCACAAGGTGAGTTTATATGCGGATCAGCTTTGCGTACAGAGAGCCACACCCTGATTAACGCATTATTCCTCGACTCTGGGTGTGCAGTGCCATCAATCAGCCAGCAAAGGTCGTAATTGCATTTATGAGGAGTTAATTAAATAAATGATTTGATTTCGGAAACTAAATTCATAAATGTGATTTTTTACCACAACTGTACCAAGAAATAAAGAACAAAAAAAAAACTCCTGTTCGAAACTCGGCATTGCCACCGGTCGGCTGGGCGCCCTCTAGCGGGCACAATCGGCAGTGCCTGCAGCAGACTCCACTGTGGCCACTGTGTCTGCTAGGGCGGGATGACCGGACTAAAAGTGGGTGGGGTCTTTAAACGCTGTGTAGGGACAATGATTGGCAGATAGAGACAATTCCCAATTGTGAAACTGTTGCAGGAACAGCTGGATTATCACCACACCCACTACAGAGAGAGAGAGCCACACTAAGCTCCATGTAACAACCCCCCCCCCCACACACACACACACATACACATACACACTTGTGCAGGGGTACGGATCAGTCCCAAGATTGCATATCTCCGAGGTGGCAGGAAGAGACCCAGTCTGACCCTCCCTCCCTCTTCTAATGCTGGCGAAAGAGAACTGCACTAGAACTCATCCCCTTCGACACGTACGCTGTTACTGGGCTTCTTCACACCAGCAAGCGGTGGAGCTGTACCACATACAGAGTCACGCTATACTCTACATATGTACATATGTACACACTATATATGTGCAAGGAGGAGAACCCCAAACCCACCATCCCACCGCCGCTTCTGTTTCCTCCATCAAAACCTCTATTTTATTTAGTTTTTACTTAAACTTTAGCGATTCCTTCCTCGTTTTCTCTTCTCCCTTTTGCCAGACCCCCTCACAGCCCCTGCGCCCGTCGTACCCCGTGCTTTATTTTGAGAAACAGCCGGGGGAGAATAAATGGAACGTAGGACGGGAGGATGGATGACAAGAGACGGAGAGAGATGTGGGACGGGAACCTGTAACCATGGTAACCTGCATCAGCACAATGCAGAAACTCTCCTATCCTGTACACACAAGCATTATAATTATTATAAATAATTATTCACATGTAGCACTTCAACACCAACACGTGTTTCCCCTGCTTTAGCCACTCAGCCGTTCAGCTCTGTTTAGGCATTCAGTGTGGTGCACGTCTGCCCCCTTGTGGCCAAACACACATACTGCAGGATGCATTAAAGAATCCGACAGAAGAATCCGTCGCATTTATCAAAGCTTTATTATTCTCTTAGCCATGCCTACACACAACAGAGACGAAAAATAAACAAAAAAGTAAAAAAGCAATACATAAAAAGAGAGAAGAGACAGAAAAAGCTCATTTATATAGTTTAGATTCCTGTACTTCACAGTTTATGCTCCAACATTAATTCCTGACACTAGTTCAGGGGGATTCTTGAAAGATCTGGCATCACACTATCATTTCTACTTTCACAAAACGATATATAATTATAATATAATTATAATATAATATGATTTCACCAACTGGGTCCTGAAGTTGATGTGGGCAGCCTTGGCCTAACAGTTAAGGTGCTTGACTACTGGTCAGAAGGTCACTGCTTTAAGCCCCACCACTGCTGGACCCCTAAGCGAGGCCCTTAACCCTAAATCAATGCACTGTACTTAGTAGGAAGTGTAAGTTGCTTTGGATAAAAGTGTCCGTTTGATGCTATAAATGTCTGGTAACTCCAACTAACCTTTTAATGATGTTAAAATATTATAATATTTATAAAGCCACTAAAATTAAAGCTTAAACAGTTAATATGATTAAAAAATGAGATATTTTAAGCCTTAAGAAGCAGCTAATGTCTAAGTGTGATCTAAAAATCTACAGACATGCTGTTATAAATATATATAATTAAATAAAAACATCCTGGATCGCTCTCTGTGGATGAATATTGGCCTGTAATATTAATATATGATATAAAAATACATTATTCATATATAAAAAATAAAGATTATAGAGATGAGAGTACTGCTGGTGCTAAGTAGTCTGTTAAGCCGGGTTCGAATCTCAGCGATGCTATCGGCTTGGAAGAGTGTCTACAGAGACACGTATGACCTGGAGCCCTGTCCCTGGTGTTCCTGCCTTGCGAACAGAGTTTTCTGGTTATACCTGACCCGCTGCGACCCTGACCAGGGTGAAGACGTTAATGATAATAAAATGAAATTAAAAAATTACTCTGCAAGCGAACCAGCAGAGAGAAATCACTACAGTACAACTTCTGACCACAAGAGGGCGACACGCACCCATAAAACTCATTCATTCCTTCGCGTTCATTTCATCCTGGTCAGGGTCACGGTGGGTCAGAAAGTCAATGCTTTCCAAATGCTACTGTTCTTTTTCTGTGGCTGAAAGGGTCAGTAATATGCAGACAGCAGTTTAAATGACTAATGTGGTGGTGTAGGAAGTTCATCATGTCGCATAACTGTTTATCATGGACTCCTGATAATGATTAAATAAAGCTAATGACTTCTCTGTGCCCATATAAATAGGGTTAGTTTGGCACACAAAACTCAGTACAGACCTCCCACCGTGAATCGTAGACTTCAAAAGTCAGAAATGTTTCTTAAAGCCTTTTTAAGTGACTTCACAAAAGCATATGGAACAGTGGTCTCATGCCAAGGTCAGAAAGAAAATATGAAGTCATTTTAAGCTAAAGGGAATATTTGTGGACGATCAGACGTCATTCAAGAACCACTGAAAAAGGTCTGACATGAATTAGGAGCTGTTGGAACGTACTAACACTGACACTGTCCACAGTCGAGCAAGCTTCACGTCGCTCCAGGTTGCTGTGCAAAAACGTTCTGGAGGATTTTTGAGGTCAGACGGAGTTATTTGGTGGTAGTATCAGACTCTAGGACTCTCTAAACCTCAGCTGTACCCAGAACATATTAAAGACCCCTATACCAGGTTCTTGGACTGTACGAGGGACCCTCTGATTTGGGTCAGCGTGGGTACCAAACTCACTTCTGCACTTGGCGCAGCGGCTCTTCTCGTACTCGAGGAGGTCGAGCGATCTGCTCCGTTCGGTCACCAGTCGTCTGTACGCCGCCTCCTCCCTCAGCCGAGCTGCTTCTTCTTTAGCGTACACACCCAGATCCTGTGTGTAGCGCCCATACATCTACAACACAACGACACAGCAGGTTACACACACGCTCACACGTTACACACACACTCACACACACTCGTATTTATTATCTACACGTGTGTTCGATGGAGGAAGGAGACGTTTCCTAAAGGTCCAAGCAGTTCATGGGCAACTCCCAAATCCAGCAGCCCATGCCAGTTTATCTCCCCAGGATAACAATCAGTGTGTGTGTGTGTGTGTGTGTGTGTGTGTGTGTGTGTGTGCGGGTAATGCTGACTTGGTGTTTTTCCAGCCGTATTGCTCTGCTAAGCACGACGCTCGCAGCCAAGTGAGCAAAGGTCGAGGGGTATTTATGATATTACTGTACTATCGTCTATTGTACTCGCATACACACCCGGGCACACACACACACACTCACACACACACACACCCAGGCACACACACACACACCCAGGCGCACACACACACACTCACTCACTCACTCACTCACTCACTCACTCACTCACTCACTCACTCACTCACTCACTCACTCACTCACTCACTCACTCACTCACTCACTCACTCACTCACTCACTCACACACTATATGACAGGCTTGGAATTTCACTTATTTCTTCAACTGTTTTTTTCTCTTGATTTGAAAGCATTGAAACAAATACATGGAACAGTCGTCTGACATCAAAATTACAAAAAAACCAAACTGTACACCACCATTAAAAAGCTCTGCCATTTAGTAACAGTTTCTGGAACAGCTACCACTGTCCAAACTCTCTCTGTTTTTTATTATTATTATATTTTAATATTATAATTTGTACTATTATTATTGATATTATTATCATTATTATTATTAGCATTAGTATTGTTATTATTATTATTATTACTACTATTATTATTATCAATATTATTATTATTTACATTATTATTACTATTATTATTATTATTATTATTATTGATATCACTATTATTATTACTAATATTATCATTATTATTATTATTATTATTACTATAATTATTACTAATATTATTATTATTACTATCATTATTAATAATATTATTATTATTATTATTATCATTATTATTATTATTATTATTATCATTATCACTATTATAATTATAATTACAATTATTATCATTATCATCATGATCATCATGATCATCATCATCATCATCATCATCATCATCATCATCATCATTATTATTACATGTTCTCCACAGGAAACAAACTTCTGCACATTTAATGTTGATGCGCAAATACAATGTGCAGAATCTCTAAAACTTTGTACTTAATGTTGTTTGTTTCTTTTCAATACGGCAGGAAAATTCCGTATTTAAGTTTGTTCCCAGTAAAGAATGTGTTTTTGGTTGGTTTTATTTAAGTGTAAAATGGTTTGTGTGGGTGAGAACCTGAACCCTGACTGTAACTGAGGACCAGTGTTCACTACAGCGCCGGTCATTAATCACCACCGGACACAAACACTCACTGACGGTGAATCAGTCCAGCGCACAAGCCATCGAGACGAGAAAAGGTTTAAAAATAGAGCTGAAACAGTAACAGTGAGGACAGGAGGTAAAATACAGCCAGATGAATACAGAGTGAAGGATGAGGGTTAGAAGGAAACGCTTTGGCACTCTCGCCAGCTTGCCATGCCAACTGAGGGCCAACCGAGGGCCAACCGAGGGCCTCACCGAGTGACCGAGTAACAGAAAACGAGCGTATCGGGGACAGACGAGCGTGGACTGATCAGCTCTGAAAAGAACAGAGACAGAACAGAAAGAACCGGACTGAAGGAAAAAGAAATATTGCAGCCCAACACGATCAGGACAAAGACTGAAGGTTTTTTGGAGGGGGTGTGTGGGGGGGGGGGTATCGCTCCCATCCCGCTCTTTTGTTTCTCTCTTCCTACTCGGTGTGAAACCCAGATCCTCAGATGCTGTGATGAATTAGCCTTTTAATTCCACTGCTGACATCTCACCCAGCACCCGAACATCTCAACGCTGCACTGTGTGTAATACCGCGTCTGACCAGTGGGGGCAGCACAGAGCAACACAGATTAAACTCAATAGATTGTGATTTTAAGATTAAAACGTAGAATTTTGATTGGAATTCTAATCGTTTGTTTATTTTTTAATTAGATTTCAGTCACACAAATCTACACAAAGACCCGCCTCCTTTAATCTACAGCCAATAAACTAAAGCAGATCAAAGAAGGAATGAATAAATTTGGGGGGTACAGGAGGGTGCAGTCAAATTCTCTAACATATACTAAACTGTTCCTATAGAGGATAAGTGCACACACACACACACACACACATTTGTACACACATTTATATATATATATGATATGTACACACACTTAAACTCTCACACACATATTTACAGTCACGTGCACACACACTCATAAACACATGCTCATATTTAGTCAAACACACACACACTCATTCACACTCACTTATTTTTACATATACACACATACGCGTATTTATACTCACATGCACACACACTTACAGACTCATACACACACACACACACACACACTTATACATATGCCCACACATTTACACTCTCTCCCACATAGTTACACGGTCACATGCACACACACACACACACTCATAAACACATGCTCATACTTACACACATACACACTCACACATTTGTACACACACACACACGCATATTAACACTCACATTGACACACACTCATAAACACACACTCACATATGCACACACATTTACACACTCATATTTAAACTCACACACACACATTTACAAATTTACTCACATACACATACTCTTAGAAACAAATACACACACACATTTAGACACTCACATGCACACACACTCGCACACATTTAAACACACATTTTTTCATACACACATACACACACATTTTACATATGCACACACACACTCGTACACACACTCATATTTACACATTTACACACTTACAACAAGTGTATACACACACACACACATTTACATACATACACTCACACACATCTTTACACTCTCACATGCACACACACTCAAGCACACACACACACAACTAAATATAAAATTTGATAGTGTGTGTGTGTGTGTTTGAGCGCAATTGGGTTATATTCTCACACACACATTTACTCACGCATACACACACATTTACACTCTCACAAGCACACACACACATTTACACACACAACACACAACTAAGTATAAAAATCTGATATATTTTAGTCTATTATTTTAAAATAGTGTGTGTGTGTGTGTGCGTGTGTGTGAGATTGGGTTATGTTTACACAGACTTACACACACATTTATACATATGCACACACATTTAAACACAGTTACATTACACACACACACACACACACACACACACACACACACACACACAACCTCCCGACGGTATAGATGTAGAAAGCACCTGAGGGCCCGCCGTTCCACAAATGCAAACATGGCAGACTTCTGTGTTACCTAACCAACACCATTTAAGGGTCAATACGTTTGTGTGTGTTGTTTACTTCTAGCCACCTCTGGACTAAAACTCTCCCTGAAACTGAAGTGACCGCCAGTGACCGGACGCTGCAGCGAGTCCTCCAGACGGAGAACAAACCCAATCGTACTGGAGTGTGTGTTTGTGTCCTGGTGTGACTGGTACTGTACAGTTTGTCCTGAGAAACTTCACACACAGCTGTAACAATACAGAGTGTGTGAGAGATACGAGCCTGTCAAGGTCACTAACAGGTCATTAGTGGAAGCCGGAAAACGATTTTAACGAGTTCTGATGAGGACCGAGGACTTCTGAATCCACTTAACGGCCACTTTATTAGGTACGGCTGTGTCGTACATACACCTACTATATGGACGCACTTTGCTGGTATACAATCACTGACTGTAGCCCCTCTGTTTCTAAAGGGACTCCTGCAGGACCCCATAATTGTTTGTACTGTACTCGGTCAGATTTGCGAGTTGCTTTGGATGCACACGTCTGCTACAAATGCGACTGCTCATTTTAAATGCAACACCTACCATATAGATGCACTTCGTAGGTATACAAGTACTGACTGTAGCCCCTCTGCCCCTACAGAAACTCCTACGGGACCCCGTAATTGTTTGGATTGTACTTGATCACATGTGTAAGCTGCTTTGGATAAAAGCGTCTGCTAAGTGCTGTAAATGTGAATGCTCAGTTCATATGCAACACCTACTATATAGATGCACTTTGTAAGTATACAATTACTAACTGTAGCCCGTCTGTTGCCCTGAAAGAGACCCCTATAGGAAACACACTGAAAAGACGATGTCCGAGCGCTGCATTGACACTAACATGATAACAACGTGGTAGTGTGTTGTTCTGGTATAATATATGAGTATAGCAGGTGCAGCAGTGTTGTTGGGATCTTCCTGATCACTGGGCATTAAAACTAAAGTGTTTAAAATCCCAACAACACTGCTACACTCATATATTATACCAGAACAACACACACTACTACGTCATTATCACTGTGTCATTCCAGCGCTCAGACATCGTCTTGTTTAGCGTGGGTCCTATAGATGAACTACAGTTAGTAATTGTATACCCAGCAAAGTGCAATAATATAGTAGGTGTTGCGTATGAAATGAGCATTCGCATTTATAGCATTTAGCTGACGCCCTTATCCAAAGCAACTCACAAATCTGACAGAGTGCAGTCCGAACGATTAGGGGATGAGGTCCTTGGTCGAGGGCCCAACTAGGTTAACATGGTAGTGGAGGTATTTGAACCAGCAGCCTTCTGATTAGAAGCCCAATACCTTAAGCGTTGAGTGGGTATGGTAATAATACACAGTCTGCATTCTGATTCATTTATTACTTTTCTTCCAGCAAACGAGGTGACCAGACAGTAGGGGTCGCTGTTGCATCCGATCGTTCCTTCCATTTTTCTTCCAAATTCACGTCCATATATTTTTTACCCAAAAGATCTTCAAAATCCCACAATAAACCTAAAAGAGAATTAAATTCCATGTTTTTTGTGTGTATAAATGCAGAAAGAGTTGAGCTGTATGTAAACGTTTGGGCTCCGCTTGAGGTACGAGCGGCGAGAAGAAGTGAGGAGATGAAACTGGATCAGTGTGGGACGTTCAGATCACAGCGAGAGAAAAAACAGCCGTCAGCTCTCCACCCACCGAGAGAGAAACAAACCCGTGTCAGTGAGAGCGCAGCCTTTACGCAACATCCACACATCACCATACATCATTCTGTCTGAGTGTGTGTGTGTGTGTTTCCCACTGAAAGAGAAACAAAGCTAAATCACGAGCTCAACCGTCATACAACATCTACTCATCACCATACATTGTTCTGTTATTGTGTGTGTGTGTGTGTGTGTGTGTGTATATAATCATACCCACACAAATATATATACACATATACTCACACACACCTACTCTCACACGACACACACACATACTGTATATGCCCACACCTACTTTCACACACAACACACACACATATATACACACACACACACATGTACACACACACATATGTATATATAATCATACACACACAAATATATACACACATATACTCACACACACACAACACACACACCTACTCTCACACGACACACACACACACACACACACACACATACAGTATATACAGTGCACATATATATATACATTTACACACACACATATACACACACACACACACATATACACATAAATATATACACACCTACTTTAACACTCTCTTTTACAAAACACACACATATATGTACATGTGTATTACACACATATACACACACACATGTATTTACAGAAATACACACACACACACACACACACACACACACATCTCTTTCATGTCGGATTTTGGATGATGAATATTTGATTAGTCCTGACCCCTGTACACACACACACACACACACACACACACACACACACACACACACACACACTCAGAGCCTCCAGATTTAGCAGCAGGAAGTTTTGTGTTAGTAATATTTTAACCATGAGGATTTTGAAGGTGTAAAGCCACACGTTTGAATCACTTCCTGTTCGATTCATCATGAGCTGCACTTAAATAAGGGGGGGGGAGATGAACCCTGACTGAATTTTGGTTCGTGTCTCGGGAACTTTCTGCTGTAAACAGTCTGTGAGCAGGTGCAGCAGGTCAGAAGATCAGAGGAACACAGCGAGTCCTCGTGTGTTCGTGTCCTGGACGTTCTCACAGCAAAGTGGGAAAAACAAATCGGGACGTTCACTTCCTGCTCCGAAAAAACAACAAACGCTCTTTATTTTAGTGAAAATATATAAAAAAATACTACAGCTTGTATTTCTTTGATCAGATGGTCCTTTGAATGGATGAACAGGCACAAATACCTACACACGCACTCCGAAATCATGTGGAAAGCATTTCAGGAGGAGTGGAGGCTGTCGCAACTTCATATTACCGTCCACGATTGATGATGATGAGTCTAACACAGTGGCAACACTTTAGGAAAGGGCCATTTCTGCGTCCCATGTGGGGTACAGAAACCCCAGACGTGTTTTAATTAGGTGCTACGTGCCCATCACACCCATTTTTACCCTAAATTCCCCAGAAGTAATCTCACGGACGTCTGTGGGACCTCGTTTGCTCTAAAGTTTGTACACCCCCTGATCAAATCCCATATTTTATTAACACATCCCCTAAAAAAGGGCGCTGGGGTGGAGCACCACTGAGATGTGATCCGGGATCAAATTACAGCCGTGCTATCGGCCGGTCGGGCGTCTACACAGACGTGATTGGCTACGTCATTGTATTCCTGAATTGTGGCCAGTGCTTACTGGTGGAACCGGACACACCACGATTAATAAAAGTCAAAAAATGAAATGAAAGTCTCTGTTGATCTTTGGCATGTTCTCATTTTGGATATACTCAATTCCCCTTGAGCATTCTGGCGACCTCTACTGGCTTCTCACAGAGTCTCAGCCTGTCCTGAGGACCGCGCTACTCCTTAGCCACTAGGGGGTGCTGTTGCGCCACGGAGGTGCTTCAGTGGCCTGCACAGAACCCTGAACACCTTTGGGGTGAATCGGAATGTCGACTGCACGCCTGGCACAAATACCCACGCACAGTCCGAAATCTTGATGATTATCACGTGTTTCAGGTGCACACATTGCTTGCAGTTGCATGAAACAAATATATAAGAGTCCAACACTGTGGCAACACTTTAGGGAAGGGCCTTTTCTGCTCCGGGAATGACATCCAGCGTCCCGTGTGGACAAAGCGAGGATCTTAAAGACGTGGTTCGACAAGTGTGGCGTGAAGAAACTTTATAATCAGGCGTCCACATACTTTTGGACACGCTTTGTCGCTTTAAGATCTCAATCGAAAAGAAAAGCTTTTATTTCTTTACAGAGCCGCAGGAGGACATTTAAGGTGTACAAATGAATTGTGTTAGGAGTATTTAAGGTGGAAGGGACTGTGAGGTCTGGGCCTTATTAAAAACAACGGATAATAGGTGTAAACATGCGGATCCGGACGTTTGCACCTGCGAGCGCGAGAGCAGAACAGAGACCCGATTCATCCCATTCATCGTTATTCCCGTGAGTCAGTCCGAGCTTCCCGCTCACAAAAAGCGCTCCGAGAAAACACACGTAACGTCATGATGTCGGGATTAAGAAAGACGAGAGGTGTACGGGCCGCTGACGTCGTCCTCGATGATGATGAAGGTGATGATGAAGAAGATGATGATGAAAAGCAGGAGCGCAGCTGGACTGGATCAAGCCGAGAGGACGTCAGCGGCGAGTTGATCCCGAACAGTAGCTCTTATTCAACCGGCTCCAAAAACACGGAGGCGTTTATACCGTGGCCCGTTTCAGCAGCTGCACGTTAAAGAGGTGGAAACGAACCAGCGCTGGTGGAGCCGAGTCACACTGACACACACACACACACACACACACACACACACACACACACACACACACACACACAGCGGTGCGGAATCGCCTGAATATTGCTTACAGTCATAAATGAAAAACAATTATTGACAAAAAGCTTTTCTGGATATTTACAAACATTTGTATGAGTGATGCCGAATATGTAAATGAGTCTGTGTTCTATTTATTCAGGGGCCTTGCTCAGGGGCCCAACAGTAGCAACTTGGTGATGATGGGACTTGAACCAGTAACCTTTTTGTTATTAGTCCACTACCTTAACCGCTAGGCTACAACTTTTATCCAGTACTTTGACAGTATATTGTGTAAGCAGTTAAGGGTTTAGGGAGTCTGTGTGGGAGTCTGTGTTCTATTTATTCAGGGGCCTTGCTCAGGGGCCCAACTGTAGCAAATTGGTGGTGGTGGGGCGTGAACTGGCAACCTTGTGAATACAAACCGGAACCTTAACCGCGGAGCTAGCACTGTCCGAACTCCAAACATACTCAATCATCCACAAAATATAAAAAAAATGCCTCCTCTGCTGCTGACTTCTCTGTGCCCGTATAAACAGTGGCCAAAAGTATGTGGACACCCGGCACATCAGCCCTTAGATGTGGAGAAACCTCAGCCCCAACCTGAGCACCTATGGGACGAATTGGAACTTGATACACAAGGCGCCAAGTATTCTTAGTCCGACACAAGTGAAGTGGGCACAAATTCCCACAGACACAACACAAAAGCATCACCTCTAAAATGGGCACAAGTTCCCACAGACACACTCCAGAAATCTCAAATGGGCACAAGTTCCCGCAGACACACTCCAGAATCTCCAGCAGAGGCTGGAACGGTTCTGGAATGGCCGGGTGCTCCCGCCGCCCCCTCGTCGGCCCACGGTGGGCCCACCGTTTGAGTGGGCGCAGCGTGGGACCCACACCGGACCCACCGGGCTGGTTGCCATGGTTACATTTGAACCTGGTTACGCAATGCCGAGTGTGAGAGAGAACAATCAGATCGCAGACGTGTTTATACGGGAACGGACGGTCGCGGTGGTGCGGCGGGTAACATTTCAAAATGATCTACCTGGTACAGGTAGAGGACACACACACACACACACACACACACACACACAATCAGGAATGCTTCTTATCCGCGACTAATCTGATTAGACTGTAAACACTGAAGTCACCTTCAAACAATACAAACAGAGACGTTCCGATACAGCCCGGGTCAAAAGTTTACATACACGCGCTACAGGAACAACCTCAGCAAGCTCGAGGATTTCTGCACCTCTGCTTTTCCTCTGACTGAGACTAAACCTTTGGGGTCAATATCTCTGGGGTTAATACTACCACCACCATGCTTCAGAGCAGCTAGTAAAGTATAAGTGTGGATAGACTTTTCACTTCGAGTTTCAGCACGTCCTGATTTTACAGCCAAATAAATACTAACAAGAACTAATGCTAAACATAAGGTTAAGGGCCTTGCTCAAGGGCCCAACAGTGGAACCTGGTAGTGATGGGACTTGAACCAGTGACCTTCTGATTATTAGTCCAGTACATTAACCACTAGGCTACAACTTTTATTCAAAGTGGCATTCAGTACTGTGACAGTCTACTGTCTAAGCAATTAAGGGTTAAGGGCCTTGCTCAAGGGCCCAACAGTGGCAATGTGGTAGTGATGGGGCTTGAACAAGCAACCTTTTGATTGCTAGTCTGTAATCTTATCCTAACTGCTAAATTACAACTTTTATCCAGAGCCACTTACAGTACTGTGACAGTATACAGTCTAACAAACATCATTTAAAAAAAGTCTCCTGTGCTGCTGACTTCTCTGTGCCCGTATAAACAGTGCTGGTTTGACTGTGCTGATTAGAAAGTACATGGAACAGTGGTCTCAGTTTCAGCACGTCCTAATTTCACAGCCAAATAAAAGCAAACGCGGATAACGTTAACAGAGCCGCCGCAAAACACGCGCGTGTACTAGAACGTCCTGGACTTTTTGCGCCCACTGTTCCTCGCTGTAATTGGCGGCTTTTAAGGTCAGAACATCCTGAAGTTCACTGACTGAAGCAGTAACACCTACAAGTCGTCACCTGTAGATCCTGCAAGTGCTCACAAGTCCGAGTCTGTAAACAGATACAGAACGTACGACTGCACGAGCCGATAAACCCCGAGTCAACAGAGCGGGTCGGCCGTGTCACTTCAGAGGGAAAAAATAATAATTCTATTCTTATAGATTTAACTTGTACAGGTTCTAGTTTTAGAGCTTCAACTTGTACTGGTTCTAGTTTTAGAGCTTCAACTTGTACTGGTTCTAGTTTTAGAGCTTCAACTTGTACAGGTTCTAGTTTTAGAGCTTCAACTTGTACTGGTTCTAGTTTTAGAGCTTCAACTTGTACTGGTTCTAGTTTTAGAGCTTCAACTTGTACTGGCTCTAGTTTTAGAGCTTCAACTTGTACAGGTTCTAGTTTTAAAGCTTCAACTTGTACAGGTTCTAGTTTTAGAGCTTCAACTTGTACAGGTTCTAGTTTTAAAGCTTCAACTTGTACAGGTTCTAGTTTTAGAGCTTCAACTTGTACAGGTTCTAGTTTTAGAGCTTCAACTTGTACTGGTTCTAGTTTTAGAGCTTCAACTTGTACTGGTTCTAGTTTTAGAGCTTCAACTTGTACAGGTTCTAGTTCTAAAGCTTTAACTTGTACAGGTTCTGGTTCTAAAGCTTTAACTTGTACAGGTTTTAGTTTTATAGCTTCAACTTGTACAGGTTCTATTTTTAAAGCTTCAACTTGTACAGGTTCTAGATTAAAGCTTCAACTTGTACAGGTTCTAGATTAAAGCTTAAACTTGTACAGGTTCTAGATTAAAGCTTCAACTTGTACAGGTTCTAGATTAAAGCTTCAACTTGTACAGGTTCTAGTTTTAAAGCTTTAACTTGTACAGGTTTTAGTTTTTGGGCTTCAACTTGTGCAGGATCCAGTTTTAAAGCTTCAACTTCTCATAGCTGCGCTCTTAATAATTCCAGGCTTTTATTAGGTTTTATTTTTAGTCTAAAAACAGTTTTCATTTTAGTTTCTACGCGTCTCCATTTCTTTGGTCTTCAAATTCTTTAAATTCTTTACATTTAAATTTTTAGACTTAATCTATAGACTTAAAAGTTCTTGAAAGGCCTACAATGTTTAAATTTTGAGCTTTAAATGTTTCCAGACTGAAGTCACTTGGCTTAATGATGCAGATTTTTTTTATTTTAGGCTTTTAAACCATGAATGTTTGCATGTCTTTATAATAACAGGGACCCATTTAAGTTAATTTTAAAGTAGAATTAGGAGTTCAGATGATTAGAGTCGAGTCTTCCCCTCAGCTTCAAGTTCCTGATTTTGGTGCAGGAGCTTCATTCTCCAGTATTATCCAGGCCAATTCATCCCTTGGCAGAAGAACACTGCTCCATGTACTTTTGTGTTAGTGCTGATGATCTGGGCCACCGTAGGTAGATCTCAGCCCAGGAATTAGGAGGTCATGGAACAAGATTAAAACGAGGCAGAACTTTCTACACCACCACGCTAATCATCCACACTGTGCTGATTGTTTCCCTCGGTCCACGTGTGTTCATGTTCCAGTCGCAGAAATCAATCAGATCTCAAAACTGAACATGAACCACCTGACTCACAAGCGTATGTGAACTTTTGACCTCTATTGTACTTCTATTGATCTCACCGCATCAATAAATGAATGTTTTTCATTCCGGATTTATTCTTTGGTTTCGGATCAATACTGAGGGGATTGTGTGCCAAAATATGTGTTATTAATTCACCAGATATGAATAGTAGTTACCATGGGTTACCATAGTCATTTTCCACGCCAGCTGACCCTGCACCACATGTTTACACTCCTGTTCTGGAGTGTTTTGGAGTGTGTCTGTGTGAACTTGTGCCCATTTAGTCTATAATTCAGTGTCAAATAGATGTACAAGTGCACACACACACACACACACACACACACACACACTGAAATACATACTGATACACATGCAGAAACGCACGCAGCAACACACAGACACACACATGCATGTGCACACATACAGATACACACGCACAGAGATACACCACAAAAACACAGATGTATACACACAGACACACGCATGCACGTACACACAAATACACACATACACAGAGATACACACACACAGAAACACACACCGACACACCCACAGAAACACATATGCATGCACACACACATGCACATACACACAGACACACAGAGATACACACACACACACACACACACACACACCGACACACCCACAGAAACACATATGCATGCACACACACATGCACATACACACAGACACACACAGAGATACACACACACACACACACACACACACACCGACACACCCACAGAAACACATATGCATGCACACACACATGCACATACACACAGACACACACAGAGATACACACACACACACACACACACACACATACCGACACACCCACAGAAACACATATGCATGCACACACACAGCTACACAAACACACAGATACATATGTACAAATGCAAACACACACACACACACATACAGATAAATATGCACAGACACACACGTTATTCATTAACAGCCTTTTACACACTTATGAACAATAAAATATACAACTCTGTGGAAAACAAATGACAGACAGACACACACACACACACACACACACACACACACACACACACACAGCCAGCATTTCAGTCAAATGTTTAACAAATCACCACCATCTCCTTCTTTACCCAAAACAAATGATGACTAGTTTAATCAGATCTGTAAACACACACAGAGAGGAATCTTACACAGCTACTGTGATAAAACGGGGTCACGTCTCTTTGATCTGTGCGTCCCCTGCAGGAGAACAGGGGTGGATCCTTCACCCTCACGTCCCGAACATCAAACGCCTCCGAGTCAAAATCATGGGAACAAATAACAGCCCGAGAGAACGAGCTGAAAACAGCTCAATTAGCATGCAAAACCTTACAAAACGGTTCAGATTTAGACATACCCCAGGTCAGCACATGCCTTGTCCAACACGTAAGAAATTAATGCATGGAGGAACACACTACACTCTCTGTGTTCCTCCTCCTCTCCCACTGATACCTCAACCAGACAACAGGAGCAAACATGCCCAACTGTGTCTGTACGGTACCCAACCAGGGTGGTAGCACATCAGAGACTCAAACTCTGGTCTTAATGGTGCTGGGCGGGCCTGTCAGAAATATGTGGACTTGTGCTAAGAAGTCACGTCTGTTTCTGAACACCAATAAATGTAGTGGAACTCTGGAATGGAATTCTGGTGGTAATCTGATGGAGTTTCTAGAATTCTGGTGGAATTTCTAGAATTCTGGTGGAAATCTGATAGAAGTTCTAGAATTCTGGTGGAATTCTGGTGGAATACTGGTGGAGGTTCTAAAATTCTGGTGGAATACTGGTGGAACTTCTGTATATTTTTAATAAGGCACAATTAGGATTTTTTTAGGATTCACAAAAAAAGATTAAAGCAATTTACAATCACAAACATCAGAATTCTGAAGGAATTTAAGAATTTTGGTGGAAGTCTAGTGGAATTTAATAATTCTGGTGGAATTACAGAATTCTGGTGGAATTCTGGTGAAATGTCTAGAATTCTGGTGTAGAAGAAAGTTCATGGTTATCAGAATTGGTGGAAGTTCTAGAACTAAAGTGGAATTTTTAGAATTCTGCTGGGTTTTCTAGAATTTAGGTGGAATTTAAGAATTGTGGTGGAACTCTGATGGAATTTCTTGGTGGAATTCAAGAACTCTGGTGGAATTTCTAGAATTCTGGTGGAATTTTGCTGGAATTTCCAGAATTCTGCTGGAATTTCTAGAATTCTGATGGAAATCTGGTGGAATTTAATAATTCTGGTGGAATTCTGGTGAAATGTCTAGAATTCTGGTGTAGAAGAAAGTTCATGGTTATCAGAATTGGTGGAAGTTCTAGAACTAAAGTGGAATTTTTAGAATTCTGCTGGGTTTTCTAGAATTTAGGTGGAATTTAAGAATTGTGGTGGAACTCTGATGGAATTTCTTGGTGGAATTCAAGAACTCTGGTGGAATTTCTAGAATTCTGGTGGAATTTTGCTGGAATTTCCAGAATTCTGCTGGAATTTCTAGAATTCTGATGGAAATCTGGTGGAATTTAATAATTCTGGTGGAATTCTGGTGAAATGTCTAGAATTCTGGTGTAGAAGAAAGTTCATGGTTATCAGAATTACAGCCCAAGTGAAAACAGCTGAGGAACACAAATAAGCACGTATTTGGTGTGATGTCTGTATATTTTTGATTAGAAATGTCCCTTTGGGGATCAATAAAGTAATCAATCAATCAATCAAACCCCAAGGCTTCAATGAAACATGTGTTTTTACACACGTGTCTTTAAACTTTTGACTACGACTAAGGTCCTACCTGAAAATCACGCCATGTTTGTAGTGTAATCTGCAATTTAACATTTTCCACTTGCGTAGCGTTCAAGTGCCTCGTGTTTACAGGTTAATCTGCACTATGAGGCGTCCTAGCAATCCTACGGCAATTCAGTTAGCAATCGCTCAGTCAAAACGTCCAAGATGTGAAAGTAAAGCAGCTAAGAACACGACTCGGGGAACTGAGTTTGGAAACCAACAACCAATTCTGGGTCAAAACACGGACGAGAATTTTCGTATTTGAGACGGTCGCTGGATGTTCTAGGTTTACATTCAACCGTTAGGGTAGCTGTGCTGTGTATCGTAGCTTCATTTATTCTATCGTTCAGTTTATGAGTGTAATTTAATGACTGCTGTAAAATGTGGCTCTTTTTAGTGCCAGTTTTACCAAACTGTGAGCCGTCTATAAATCTGCAGCACTAGTGTTAGGACACACAGTCGCTGTTGTCAGCATTCGCACGAGAAACTGTAGGAGGCTGCAGTGTTCAGCACCATCACTGTACACTGAGAATCCTTTCAACCCACCATCACACACACACACACACACACACACACACACACACACACACACACACACACACACACACACACACACACACAGAGACACTCCAGCTGCAAGACAAAGACACTGAGTGTGTGTGTGTGTGTGTCTCCATCAGGACAAACACAAAAGCTTGTACGCTTACACACACACTCGTGCATTAACACACACACACACCTTTATAATTGTATATGAAATTAATAAATCCTGTACATGGCAGAACTGGCACGTGTTTCTGACCGATTCATACAAATTCAAGAAGCACAAGTGACACTGTCCACAGTCAAGCGTGTTCAGCGTCATCAGCGTGGGCTTAAAAGCTGGACATGAGGAAACTTCATTCATGATTCATTTGCTGAGAATATTATGAAGATATTCACACATACAGCGGCTGAATTTAATCTAAACATACTAACATGTTCAGAACAACAAGATAAAGAGAACAGAACAGATAAGAACAGCACAGATCAGAACAGAACAGATAAGAACAGCACAGATCAGAACAGAACAGAACAGAAGAAACTAAACAGATCAGAACAGAAGAATATGGACACATCAGAACAAGCAGATCAGATCAGAACAGAACAGAACAAACTCAACAGTTTAGAACAAAACAGATCAGCTAAGATCAGATCAGAACAAAAAAAAACAGATCAGAACAGATCAGAACAGATCAGAACAAAACATATAAAAACAAAACAGATCGGAACAAATCAGACCAGAACCAATCAGAACAGATCAGAACAAATGACATAAGATCTAAATAGAACAAACAGAACAAGCCAGAACAAAACAGATTAGAACCACTAAGAACAGATCAGAACAAAACAGATCAGAACAGATCAGAGCAGAACATATCAGATAAGATCAGAACAGATCAGAACTGATCAGAACAGAACCAATCAGAACAAAACATATCAGAACCGATCAGAACAGAACAGATCAGAACAGAACAGAACCAATCAGAACCAAACAGATCAGACCAGAACCAATTGGAAGAAAACAAACAGATCAGAAAAGAACTGATCAGATAAGATCAGATCAGAACAGAATAGAAGAGAGCAAACAGATCAGAACAGAACTGATCAGATAAGATCAGATCAGAACAGAATAGAAGAGAGCAAACAGATCAGAACAGAACTGATCAGATAAGATCAGATCAGAACAGATTAGAAGAGAGCAAAACTGAAGAAAAAGAAATAGAACAAAACAGAACCGTTTAGAACATATCAGAACAAAACAAATCAGAACAGATCGGAACAGATGAGAACAGATGAGAACAAACAGATCAGAACAGAACAGACCAGAACAAAACAGTTTACAACCAATCAGAACAGATCAGAACGGATTTATAACAGAACAAAAAGATCAGAATAGAAAGAATCAAAACAGAACAGATTAGACCAGAAGAGAACAGAACAGATCAGAACAAAACAGATCAGAACAGATCAGAATAGAACAAATCAGAACAGATCAGAATAAAACAGATCAGAACAGATCAGAATAGAACAAATCAGAACAGATCAGAACAAAACAGATCAGAACAGATCAGAACAAAACAGATCAGAACAGATCAGAATAGAACAAATCAGAACAGATCAGAATAAAACCGATCAGAACCAGTCAGAACAGAACATATTAAAACCAGTCAGATCGGGGCAGATTAAAACAGATTAGAACCGATCAGATCAGAATTTATCAGAACAGATCAGATCAGATCAGATCAGTAAAGAGCAGAACAGAAGATCCAGTTATATGCACTTATATTCATGTTGCCTGTTTCATGTCATTTAATGAATAAAGTATAAACACATACAAAATAAATAAATAGGAAAAAGTTTTAAAGCATTAAAGCAATAATTTACTTAAAAGACAAAACGACAAATATTCTAAAGCAAAGAAATAATAAAAGCACAAACATGTAGAAATAAATGAATAAATAAAAGCATGAAAGTAAATCAGAGCTGCTGCAGTTTGGTGTCACTTTACTGCTGAACTTCATTCAGAAAGAAAAATAAAATCAACAGTTTATTACATTAAAATCAAACAAAAATCCTGCAGCAGCAAAACAAACAAACAAACAAACAAACATTAAAGCCTGAAGGTTTTTTCATCATCTCTGTATTCATCACTCACCAGAGTCTGCTCATACTGCAGCGCGCGCTGGTCCGTGCAGTCCCCCGCCATGGCTCGCGCTGTCACCGGCCGAGTTCACCGAGACGCGCGCGCACACACACACTCAAGCCGAGGCTCGAGACCGGAGTGAAAGCGCACCGCGCGTGGGAACCGGTGCAAGTGTGACGTCAAGTCGGTAAGCAGCTCGCGCTCGCGCTTACCGGGACAGAGTGTGCAGCGCGAACTCGGTGTTCAGTCATTTCTACACCGCACACGTTCAGAGCTCAGAGAGTCGGTTCAGCAGAGTCACACTGACTCTGACTCTGAATCATCAACACTCTGATTCACTGGTTCAACAAGTTTGGAAACGAGATTTAAACTTTTAACTATCGCGTTTTTTGTGGTATTTATTAGTTTTTATGTTATTAAAGACTTTCTTTTAGCTGTATTTAGTTTAAATGTGGATTTTTAAGTTCTGTTTCAGGTTCTTCTTGGTTTTAGTTACGAAAAGATATATTGAATATGATGTTTTAGTTTTGTACAGTATAACGTAGATCGTTATTGTAAATTTTTACTTATTAATATTTATTCTATTAAAAAATTATTATATTTTTTAATTTATTAATTAAATGATTTATTATTAAGTTATGTATTTAAATTAAATGATTTACTTTAATTATTTAATTTAAATATTACATTATTTATTAATACATTTAATAAATAATGTAAATAATTTATTACATGTATTATTTATTATATTTAAAAGATTTTTTCTTAATTTAACTCTTGGTTAAAAATAAATGTAGTGTATTATTATTTTGTTATTTATTAACATTTTAGTTTTTATTCATTATAAAAATAAAATTATAAAATAATAATAACTGTAAATGAAATCTCTACTTTCCAGTTCTGCATTTCAGCCTTAGGAATCGAACCAAAGAATCGACTCGATTAAATCCCGTTGTAGGAATCAGAATAAGAGTCGATTCCAAAAGTTTTTGAATCAAACAGGAGTACAAATAGTTCATTTCTCAGCTGATCGGAGACGAAAATCATTGGTTCCTCCAAAATAACAAAACCACCAAGTATTTCAAAATAAAAGCGGAGCTAAAAGTAAAAAATACAAATATATATATAAAAATAATAGATGTAAAAAAAAAACGAATGACATAAAGCATTTTTTCTGAGAAAATGAGAAAACATAACTCAGGTTTGTAACCTGAAGGTTTTTTGCTTCCCCAGAGTGCATTGATATTCTTAACTTAGTTTGGTTATATATATATATATATATATATATATATATGTATATATATATATATATATATATATATATATATATATATATATATATATATACACTGTATATATATATACAGTACAGTGTATCACAAAAGTGAGTACACCCCTCACATTTCTGCAGATATTTAAGTATATCTTTTCATGGGACAACACTGACAAAATGACACTTTGACACAATGAAAAGTAGTCTGTGTGCAGCTTATATAACAGTGTACATTTATTCTTCCCTCAAAATAACTCAATATACAGCCATTAATGTCTAAACCACCGGCAACAAAAGTGAGTACACCCCTAAGAGACTACACCCCTAAATGTCCAAATTGAGCACTGCTTGTCATTTTCCCTCCAAAATGTCATGTGACTCGTTAGTGTTACTAGGTCTCAGGTGTGCATAGGGAGCAGGTGTGTTCAATTTAGTAGTACAGCTCTCACACTCTCTCATACTGGTCACTGAAAGTTCCAACATGGCACCTCATGGCAAAGAACTCTCTGAGGATCTTAAGAGACGAATTGTTGCGCTACATGAAGATGGCCAAGGCTACAAGAAGATTGCCAACACCCTGAAACTGAGCTGCAGCACAGTGGCCAAGATCATCCAGCGTTTTAAAAGAGCAGGGTCCACTCAGAACAGACCTCGCGTCGGTCGTCCAAAGAAGCTGAGTGCACGTGCTCAGCGTCACATCCAACTGCTGTCTTTGAAAGATAGGCGCAGGAGTGCTGTCAGCATTGCTGCAGAGATTAAAAAAGTGGGGGGTCAGCCTGTCAGTGCTCAGACCATACGCCGCACACTACATCAAATTGGTCTGCATGGCTGTCACCCCAGAAGGAAGCCTCTTCTGAAGTCTCTACACAAGAAAGCCTGCAAACAGTTTGCTGAAGACATGTCAACAAAGGACATGGATTACTGGAACCATGTCCTATGGTCTGATGAGACCAAGATTAATTTGTTTGGTTCAGATGGTCTCAAGCATGTGTGGCGGCAATCAGGTGAGGAGTACAAAGATAAGTGTGTCATGCCTACAGTCAAGCATGGTGGTGGGAATGCCATGGTCTGGGGCTGCATGAGTGCAGCAGGTGTTGGGGAGTTACATTTCATTGAGGGACACATGAACTCCAATATGTACTGTGAAATACTGAAGCAGAGCATGATCCCCTCCCTCCGGAAACTGGGTCGCAGGGCAGTGTTCCAGCATGATAATGACCCCAAACACACCTCTAAGACGACCACTGCTTTATTGAAGAGGCTGAAGGTAAAGGTGATGGACTGGCCAAGCATGTCTCCAGACCTAAACCCAATAGAACATCTTTGGGGCATCCTCAAGCGGAAGGTGGAGGAGCGCAAAGTCTCGAATATCCGCCAGCTCTGTGATGTCGTCATGGAGGAGTGGAAAAGCATTCCA
Organism: Trichomycterus rosablanca; assembly: GCF_030014385.1. Taxonomy (NCBI): domain Eukaryota; kingdom Metazoa; phylum Chordata; class Actinopteri; order Siluriformes; family Trichomycteridae; genus Trichomycterus; species Trichomycterus rosablanca. The sequence goes on from NC_086007.1 coordinate 26,866,223, forward strand.
GTGGCAACCTGTGAAGCTCTGGTAAACTCCATGCCCAGGAGAGTTAAGGCAGTTCTGGGAAATAATGGTGGCCACACAAAATATTGACACTTCAGGAACTTTCACTAAGGGGTGTACTCACTTTTGTTGCCGGTGGTTTAGACATTAATGGCTGTATATTGAGTTATTTTGAGGGAAGAATAAATTTACACTATTATATAAGCTGCACACAGACTACTTTTCATTGTGTCAAAGTGTCATTTTGTCAGTGTTGTCCCATGAAAAGATATACTTAAATATCTGCAGAAATGTGAGGGGTGTACTCACTTTTGTGATACACTGTATATATATATATATATATATATTTTTTTTTTTTTTTTTTTTTTTTTTTTTTTTAGTTAAAAAAGTTAAAAGTCTGATTACATTTACAATAAACAAACAATATAAGATAAGATTAATTAGTTTTTTTCTGCAATTTGAGTTTTATGGTGTCTCCTTACAGCAAGAAGGTCCTGGGTTCGATTCCCAGGCAGGGCGGTCCGGGTCCTTTCTGTGTGGAGTTTTCATGTTCTCCCCGTGTCTGCGTGGGTTTCCTCCAGGAGCTCCGGTTTCCTCCCACAGTCCAAAAACATTCAGTCAGGACACTGAATTGCCCTATAGGTAAATGTAAATGTGTGTGTGTGTGTGTGTGTCTGCCCTGCGATGGACTGCACCCGTCCAGGGTGTTACTGTGTGCCTTGCGCCCATTAAAAAGCTGGGATAGGTTCCAGCACTATATACCAGCACTATATACGATATATATATATGTTTCCAGTGTGCTGTTTTTTTATTATTAATAATATTTATGGTAATGCATTTTTTATTAAAACTATGAATAAAGTTTCTTTGTTCTAAATGCTTATGTAATATTTATTATTACTCTGAAACAGTGCGTGTTCTTTAGTCCTAAACCCTCCTGTGGAGCAGATAGGGAATGTTTATTGCAGATCTACATCTAGAGAAGTGAAATCTCACAGTTCACACTTAGCCGAAGGTTCCACAGGTCATCAGGATATTGCTTTATTACAGCACTTTATCATCGGCTGGAAACGATCGGTCATGCTGTTGTTTGATGTTTTTGCTTTGATAATTTTTGTTGGGCTTCTGTCCCAATACTTCAAGTTACACTTGAATAAAAATGAGAACTGACCCAAGCAATTGTTTAAATCTCACCCACATCCAACCCTGCACGCCTCGTACACTTTCAGATTTTCAGTATACATTTGTAATATGCAATATACCCAAAAGTATGTGGACGTTTCTTTTAATTATCGAGCTCAGGTGTGAACAGGTCGATCTGCTCAGACACAAAACTGCTTGTATTTGTAGCACGACGTCTAATAGGACACACACACGGGCTCTGTTCTCTCCTGACTGGACTTTTGGAAGTCAGACCTTTGGATCGGACGTAGAGACATTTTGAAGTTTAAGTTTTCAGCTTGAATTCACTTCCTGATGACGCCACCGCTCACCCTGCGTGACCTTTTTTTCTGTGTGAGGATTAACCGAGCTCCGGAGAGGAACTAGAGAACGAAGACGCACGACGTTCATTCCTTCTCGAGTCTCCGGGAGTCAGACTCGGACTTCGGGATTTACAAAAGCATATCTAGAGATTGTTTCAAAAAAGTCAAAAGGTCAAAAGGTTACATACACTTGTTTAGGGTGTGTTTGGAGTCTCGGAGTATAAAATCTATTTTTTGTGACTTTTTCAATCAAAAGTGTTCATAAATTTGGGTTTTATTTATAAGAGTATATGACAAAATCACACGGTTCATTATCAGTTGCTTCTGGTAGAGATCTACTCAGATCTTCGACCCACTCTGCCCGGCAGAATCAGTTAAGCCACATTTAAGGTGTTCGAAATAGATTTGCTATTTAGTCCAGTCCACATATTTTTGATACTTTAATACACACATTCTAAAAGCTTCATCAAAACCTGATTATTAATCCCAAAACCAGTTCGGATGTGTTTTAAATCACTGTTCTGCTGGAACATCCAACTGTGTCCAAGATTAAAGACACATAATCCGTTATTTTGTCCACTGGCAGCAAAACAGCACCAGAGTGCAATACTACCGCCACCATGCTTTACAGCAGATGCTCCTAGGTATTTTCTCTTCATAATAACAGCGGGGCGGTGGCCTGAGCAGCTCCAGCAGGGCTGAAATTTATTTGAGATTTGAGATTAAACACAAACACGGATGAATACTTGGGGTCACCAGACACAATATGCCGGTCTGAGGTAGGATGAAGTGGAGGATCGCCACCTCCAGTTGAGTGCTAGGATGAGTGGTTCTCTTTAAGAATCCGTTGCTGGTTGGTGTAGGGTCAGTGGTACGGCGGATGAGGTGTTTGCTAGACTGTGGCCCACAGAGAGATCAGCAAATGGGAACTGAATATTTAGGGATGCTCCCAAAATGCTTCTCCTGGACCATAAACAGGATACAAGTGGTCACAGAGAGGTTCACAAATATGACTTGATGTTATTGGTTTTAAACAAACACGAGTGCACTTTGCATAGCTTCATGATCCAGTCTTTCCCCCTCAGGTGATGTAGTTACACCAAAGTGTACAAACCTGAATGACACCAACACATCAGCACCACAACCAGAACAGGTTTCGACTAATTCTGTTCCTTTGTTCTGGATCCGAGACAAAATCCACAGTGGTTTTAGGATGTCAGTGATTTCTGAGGGTTTGTTGTGGGTTTTCTGAAAGCCTGCTGGGTCAGAAATATACAGACACCAGCTTTATAGCTGTTATAGAGTGTGTGTTATAGAGTGTGTGTTATGGAGTGTGTGTTATAGAGTGTATGTTATGGAGTGTATGTTATAGATTGCATGTTATGGAGTGTGTTAATGTGTGTTATAGAGTGTGTGTTATAGAGTGTATGTTATGGAGTGTGTGTTATAGAGTGTGTGTTATAGAGTGTGTGTTATGGAATGTGTGTTATAGAGTGTATGTTATGGAGTGTATGTTATAGATTGCATGTTATGGAGTGTGTTAATGTGTGTTATAGAGTATATGTTATAAAGTGTGTGTTATAGAGTGTATGTTATAGAGTGTATGTTTTAGAGTGTGCTATAGATTGTGTTATAGAATGTGTGTTATAGAGTTTATGTTATGAGTGTGTGTTATGGGGTGTGTTATAGAATGTGTTGTAGAATGTATGTTAGAGTGTATGTTTGGGACTGTTATAGATTGTGTTATAGAATGTGTTTTTAAAATGTGTGTTGTAGTGTGTGTGGTGTAGAGGGTTGTTATAGAGTGTATGTTATAGAGTTTGTGTTTCAAAATGTGTGTTATAGAATGTGTGTTATAGAGTGTGTGTTATAGAATATGTTATAGAATGTGTGTTGTAGTGTGTGTGTTATAAAGTGTGTTATAGAGTGTGTGTTATAAAGTCTGTTATAGAGTATATGTTATAAAGTGTGTTATAGAGTGTATGTTATAAAGTGTGTTATAGAGTGTATGTTATAAAGTGTGTTATAGAGTGTATGTTCTGGAGTGTGTTATAGAGTGTATGTTATAAAGTGTGTGTTATAGAGTGTATGTTATAAAGTGTGTTATAGAGTGTGTGTTATAAAGTGTGTTATAGAGTGTATGTTATAAAGTGTGTTATAGAGTGTGTGTTATAAAGTCTGTTATAGAGTGTATGTTAGAGTGTATGTTTTGGAGTGTGTTATAGAGTGTGTGTTATAAAGTGTGTTATAGAGTGTATGTTATAAAGTGTGTTATAGAGTGTATGTTATAAAGTGTGTTATAGAGTGTGTGTTATAAAGTCTGTTATAGAGTGTATGTTAGAGTGTATGTTTTGGAGTGTGTTATAGAGTGTGTGTTATAAAGTGTGTTATAGAGTGTATGTTATAAAGTGTGTTATAGAGTGTATGTTATAAAGTGTGTTATAGAGTGTATGTTATAAAGTGTGTTATAGAGTGTATGTTCTGAAGTGTGTTATAGAGTGTATGTTATAAAGTGTGTGTTATAGAGTGTATGTTATAAAGTGTGTTATAGAGTGTGTGTTATAAAGTGTGTTATAGAGTGTATGTTATAAAGTGTGTTATAGAGTGTGTGTTATAAAGTCTGTTATAGAGTGTATGTTAGAGTGTATGTTTTGGAGTGTGTTATAGAGTGTGTGTTATAAAGTGTGTTATAGAGTGTATGTTATAAAGTGTGTTATAGAGTGTATGTTATAAAGTGTGTTATAGAGTGTATGTTATAAAGTGTGTTATAGAGTGTATGTTCTGGAGTGTGTTATAGAGTGTATGTTATAAAGTGTGTGTTATAGAGTGTATGTTATAAAGTGTGTTATAGAGTGTGTGTTATAAAGTGTGTGTTGTAGAGTATATGTTATAAAGTCTGTTATAGAGTGTGTGTTATGGAGTGTGTGTTATAGAGTGTACGTTATAGAGTGTATGTTATGGAGTGTATGTTATGGAGTGTGTTAATGTGTGTTATAGAGTAAATGTTATAAAGTGTGTGTTATAGAATGTGTGTTATAGAGTGTATGTTATAGCGTGTATGCTATAGTGTGTGTGTTATACATTGCATGTAATACAATGTGTTACAGAGTGTATGTTATGGAGTGTGTGTTATAGAATATGTGTTATATAGTGTGCTGTAGTATGTGTGGTGTAGAGCGTTGTTATAGATCACCAACTTTGAAGATTTATTCGTTGTGGTGTGGACTCCTGATCACTGATAATGATTGATTACAGCTGCTGACCTCTTTCTGGACACTTAAATAGGGCTAGTTTGACTGCACCCATTAGAACCAAGCCACAATCATTAAGTAGGAAAAAATAAAGAAGGACTGTACACGTCTCAAAATCCTGATCACTGAGGAACTGAGGATCTGATCCTAGAATGAAAACCTGGAGTAACACAAACTCGAATGTCTTTGAACCAGAGTTGATCATTTTCCATAGGGGTACGTTTGAAACTCTGTGTGTTGACACAACACGTGGAATAGTTCTGGATTGTTGCTGATGTCCTCAGGTTTATGATTCCAACGTTTACCCTCTAAATACTTTCAGCTGATAGAAACACCGACCTGAACACCAGTCAAAAGTTTACATACACCTATAGAGACGGGTACAGAGGAAGCCAAAAGTCTGAGACCGCTAGTGGAAAAGCTTCTATTTTGCTTCGATTTTTCTTTTTCATTCCAAATCCTATAAAAATCCTACAATTAGCAAAATAATTCGATTGTAAATGTATTAATGAGCTTCCTAAGAGCTCAAATCCACCTGCTCAAGGTTCTGATCATCTACTACAATCCAAAGGATGAGACTCAAGGATGAGACACATCGGTATCCAGTATGTGTGAAGGAACATACCTTCATTTATTCATTCTTAACAACAGCTTTATCTTGATCATGACCGTGGTGGGTCCAGAGCTTACCCAGAAACACTGGACTCAGGGCAGGAATACACACTTAACATGGAGCCAATCGTCCACATGCATCACCTCTTCATTTATTCTGATTTGTTTTGTCCGGTGAATTTCAATCCAGATTTAAGCACCTTAGGCTGGTGGTGATGTAAAGCTTGCTTGACTGTGGACAGTGACACATGTTCTAACATCTTCTAATATGTGGCAGAACTGTTGTGTGGTGGTTCTTGTATTACATCTGACCATCTGAAAAAATCTCTTGTTAGCATTAGGGGCCAGTTTAAGTTTGTTTGTCCTGACCTTGGTAAAAGAACTACTCTTCCATGCACTTGGCAGATACAAACAATGAGCTCTGGACCCACCACGGCCACAATCAAGATAAAGCTGGAGCCCAAAGTTGCTTCAGAAGTGCCTCAAATTGACATATTTGACTAATGAGAAATGCCACAAATAAACAACATTAAATAAATAAAAGTTTTTGTTGCTGTCTGTATATTTCTGACCCCTTAGATGTATGAAAAAATTATAATAAACTTATAAAATAACTTAAATTTGCTTTAAATTTGTCTTAAATTTGTCTTTTCTTGGATGAAGAGGTGAGATCGGTGTTCCAAGCATGTCCATTGCTGGTGTATGTAAACTTTTCTATTTAACACATGATTTCAGGAATTATTCTTTATTTTTATGGTATTTTATTTTATTTACATCAAAATAACTCTTTTTTTATTGTCTCTGTTATGAAAGCGCTTCACATTGTGACTCAATTCATTAATAAAATATATTAAATTAATAAATCAAAGTTCGGTCAGTACAGGATCACCATGGTCACAGCACTCAGCAGTACAGGAAGCATCGAGCGGAAGGGCGTGTCGGGGGCGGAGCTCCGGCTAGAGGCGCAGTGATTCTGATTGGCTCCCACACAGGAAGCGTAGGCCATGGCGTGAGCCAGGTAGCTCTGCTCGTTAACGCCCTGGAACAGATGAGCCATCGGACCCTGAGCTAACACGGCTACGTCCTCGCCGCCGTGGGTCTCCGAGTCCAGAGGAGCCGCCGCCTGCTGCACGTAGTCCTTATCTTCTGTAGAGGAACCATCGGGACAACATCAGTTCATGCCACAAATGTGCAAAAACACAGGCAGAAAGGGGGGCAATTACTTTTTCACACTCTGCAAATCTCAGTCAGTTAGACGTGTTAACTGTTAGACTGTTTGTTTAGGGGTGTCTGTGGCGTAACTGGTAGTGTAGGTGTCTCACAGCTGCAGAGTCCCGGAGACCTGGGATCAAACCTCCAGTCAGTGTCTGTACGAAGTCTGGATTCCTTCAGGAACTTCAGCTGTAATGTGTTCTGGTGTGTGTGTGTGTGTTGTAGAGCGTGTGTTAAGGAGTGTGTTATAGAATGTATGTTACAGAATGAGTGTGTATTATGGAGTGTGTGTTATAGATTGCATGCTATAGAGTGTTATAGCTTTGTATGTTATGAGTGTGTGTTATAGATTATATGTTGATATATGTATATGTAGAATGTGTGTCATAAAATGCATGATATAGTGTGTGTGTGTTATAAAGTGTGAGTTTTAAGGTGTGTGTTATGAAGTACATATTATTGGAGTGTGTTATAGATTACATGTTATAAAGTGTGTGTTATATAATGTATGTTATGATTGTGTTATAGATTGCATGTCATAGAATGCATGTTATAGTGTGTATGTGTGTGTGTGTGTGTTATAGTGTGCTGTAGATTGCATCTTATAATTTCCTTCGGGATCAATAAAGTATCTATCTATCTATCTATCTATTTATAGAGTGTTACAGAGTGTGTATTATGGATTGCATGTTATAAATTGCCTGTTATAGATTGCATGTTATAGAAAGTGTGTATTATATAGAGTGTGTATTTATAGACGCGATGTGAGTGGAACGTACTGGTGTTGACTAGGCGGATGTCGGGTCGTTTGTTGTTGATGATTTTGTGGCCGGGACCGTTACCGTACATCAGTGTGGTGTAGGGAAGCATGTCGAGCCCAAACACCGGAGACTTTCCTACAAACACCAAAAACATTAAAACATCGAAAACATCGAAAGAAACCAAACAAACATCAGAACTGGTTTATTAAACTGCAGCGTTTATCTGCTCGTTATAAAACTGCTACGTTATGACCCCTCACCCCCTCACTGACCAAAAGATTCTACATCACCACTATGTACCCAGTATCATCATAATACTATTATCTTTCAGACTCAGTTCATCATATAACCCTCTACAGCACCACCCAGTGGTCAAAGCGCTCCAGACACCCCTCTAAAAAAATTACTCAAGAGCTAAAATCTAAAATAAAAACAATTTTAGTTAAAGAAATTCAAAACAAAATCAAAATAATAATAAAAAATATATATTTTTAATTTTAAAATGTATAATAAAACTACAGCTGAACAAATTGCAGAAATATTGTACATAAAATGTAGACTTTAAACTTTAAAATTATTATATTAATTTTAAATAATAACTTTTTTAATAATAAAACAATATTTTAAAATACTATTTATAAATGTATAAATGTATATATTTTATATTTAAATATTGATATTTAATATTTATATTTAAATAATAGTTACACATTTTAAATAATAACTTTTTAATAATAAAACAATATTTTTAAATAATATTTATAAATGTATCCCTTTTCATATTTAAATATTGATATTTTTTACTTATATTTAAATATTTATAATAAATAATATTTATACATTTTAAATAATTACTTTTTAATAATAAAACAATGTTTATAAATAATATTTATGAATGTATAAATATTTATATTTTTATTTCATATTTATATTTAAATAATATTTATACATTTTAAATAATAACTTTTTAGCAATAAAGCAATTTCAATATTTCAAAACAAAACAATATCATTTATATCATTTTTTATTTTTTATTTAATCATGTTTAATAAATCTAAAGCAGATCATATCCAGAATATTAATCCCTAAAAAAAAACACTATGGAATGTGAAGGACGAAGGACTAAACTAAGATAAGGACTAGACTATGACTAACTGTAACAAGGACTACACAAAGACTAGGGCTAAACTACAGCTACACTACAACAAGGACTAGGCTACGGCTATGACTAAACTATGGCTTCAACAGCCCTCAAACAAGGACTTATACACACAGGGTAATAATGAGAACACATGGAACAGTCGTGGATCAGCACTAAAGTTAAATAAATGACAAAAATCGTAGGTAAATAATATTAAAATAAAGTACTTTTACGTTTCCGTACACTTTACCCAGAATGCTGTTCCCCCTGAACGGGTACCCGTTGAAGGACAGCGAGTGGGAGTGGTCAGCGGTAACGATGGTCAGCGTCTCTTCCTCATTGGTCAGTTCCAGCGCCCGTGCGACGGCGTTGTCGAGGGCGACAGCTTCATGCAGTGCCATAGAGGCGCGACTGGCGTGGTGACCCTGATCGATACGCCCGCCTGTACCCACAACAGACAGACGGTCACAGGCAAAAGTTTGTGCACCCCGAGTCATTCATTCATTCACTGTCTGTTTTACCATCCATTTATCCTGGTCAGGGTCGCGGTGGGTGTAATTCATTAGGAAAATGACTGGCACCCCTGATAGGTCGCCAGTCCATCACAGGGCACACACACACACACACACACACACACACACACACACACACACACACTTAGGACAATTTCTAGTATCTCCAGTTACCCTGACATGTCTTTGAACTGTGGGAGAAAACTGGAGCTTCCGAAGGAAACCCACACAGGGAGAACATGCAAACTCCACACAGAAAGGACTCTAGCCGCCAGGCTGGGGAATCAAACCCAGGACCTACCGTCTGACATACCCCACATTTTGGAATACCGGACAGGGCAGTGGTAGCTTAGCGTATAAAGTACAGGGCTGATAATCAACAACACTGTACCTAATGCCAAGCATGATGCTCGTAGTACTGAACTGACAGAGTAGAGTTTTATTAATCATAAATTAATCAGTGATTGACTGTCATGATTGATTGGATTGATGAACTGTTGATTGATTATTATTTATTATTATTATTTATCATTATTATTATTATTATTATTATTTATTATTTGATTATTTACCCTCCACGAGTAGAAAAAATCCTCTGGGGTTCCTCTGTAGGATGCGGATGGCCTTCTCTGTGGTCTCGATGATGGACGGATCCATGAGGGGGTCTCGCTCCACCTCGTACCTCATGTCACCGGGTTCGAACAGAGCTGGAGGGGACGAGAAACAGAATCCGAAAGTCCCGGTCCGTCACTGAATACGTTTAATGTGTGCGCTGTACGGCCAGAAGTATGTGGACGCCTTGTGGGGCATCTCATTGTAAAACCAGGGACATTATGATGTAATTTTGCCCCGCCCCTTTGCAGCTATCACAGCCTCCACTCATATAGAAGAGCCTTCTACAAGATTTTGTACTGTGACTGTATGGATTTGTGCCTGTTCCATCAAAATATCACTTGTGAGGTGAGTACAGGCCAAACTCGCCATACCAGGTTTTAACCTGGCTGTGTGTAAAAGGGCGTGGTCATGCTGGAACAGGAAACACTGTTTAAACACCTGTAAGCAACGGGCGTGGCTGAAGCACCTGAACTCAATATTTAGGAGGGCTGTGTACAAACACACACGCATACACACTAAGCTACACACACATACCCACCCACCCTCAAACACACACGCATACACACTTAGCTACACACACATACCCACCCACCCTCAAACACACACGCATACACACTTAGCTACACACACATACCCACCCACCCTCAAATACACACGCATACACACTTAGCTACACACACATATCCACACACCCCCAAACACACACCTACCCCCAAACATACACACACCTCACTACACACACATATCCACAAACCTACCCCCAAACACACACACACACACACAAACCTAGCTACACACACATACTCACACACCTACTCCCAAACACACACACACACACACACACACATACAAACCTAGCTACACACACATACTCACACACCTACTCCCAAACACACACACACACATAAAAACCTAGCTACACACACATACTCACACACCTACTCCCAAACACACACACACACACACACACACACACACACAAACCTAGCTACACACACATACTCACACACCTACTCTCAAACACACACACACACACACACACACACACACACACACACAAACGTTTTATTTGGACTCACCCATCAGGTAATCGGTCTTCTCAGGATCCACCGCATCAAACTCTGTTTTATTCCACACATAACGAGCCACCTACAGCAAACACAGTCATGATTCAACATCCTCATGTCTTGCTTATCCTCAGTAGGCATTTATCCTGGTCAGGGTCACGGTGGATACAAAGCCCACTATCACCTTTCCCTCCTTCATCCGGATCCACTCGTCTATCAGGTTCCGTTTGTCCCCTCTGGTTCCGGCTGAGCTCGGGTCTGTGGGGTACTCGGGGTCGGCTGTGCCTTTAGGGGTCATATACTTACGCCCACCGCCGATAATGACCTACACACACACACACACACACACACACACACACACACATACACACACACACACACATTATTACCATAAATTCTGTAATTAAACCCTGACTCTAAACCTAAACGCTAAACCTTAATCCGACCCTAAACCTCAAACCTAACCCTGAACTTAACTTTGACCTTAACTAAACCCCGAACCTTAACCCTAAACCTAAACACTAAACCTTAATCTTACCCTAAACCCAAAAACCTAATTGTTAATCCTAAACCCCAAATCTAACCCTTAACCTAACCCTAAACCCCAAACCTAACTCTTAATCCTAAACCCCAAATCTAACCCTTAACCTAACCCTAAACCCCAAACCTTAACTAAACCCGATTATTAGCCCTAAACCTAAACACTAAACCTTAATCCTAGCCTAAACCCCAAATCTAAGCCTAAACCCTACACCGAAATCTAACCCTAAACTCTAATATTAAACCCTAAACCCCAAACCTAAGCCTAAACCATAAACCTAATTCTTAATCCAAACCTAACCCTAATACCTAATCTTTACCTAAACCCTAATCCAAAACCTTAACTTGACCCTGAACCTTAACCCTAAACACTCAACCATAATCTAACCCAAAACCCTCAACCACAAACCCTAACTATAATAACATTTAGCATAGCCTTAAACCTAAACGCTAAACCTAAACGCTAGACCTTTATCTAACCCTAAACCTAACCCTAAACCCTAAACCCCAGCCCACACACACACTTACGTCGATGTCGGTGTTGGTGATGAGTTGTGCTGCGATGTCGATGCAGCCATCACGTTTGGCGGCTGCGGGCATGTCGGCGTCGCCGTACCACTTCCTGCTGACAGAGTGGGCGTAAGATCCTGCTGGAGTGGCGTGCTGCACCCGGGTCGTGGTGACTATACCTACTGACTTCCCTACACACACACACACACACACACACATTTATACACACACATATATACAAACATATAAATGTGTCTGTGTGTGTGTATGTGTGTGTGTACCTGCATCTTTAGCCCACTTTAGGATGGACGTGACCTCGTTGCCTTTCTGTGAGCGACACACTCCGTTGCGGGCGGCTGCGCTCACACCCACCACGTTCAGGTTGCTCTTTACACCGCACAGGTACGCCGTGGCTGTAGCCGCACTGTCGGGGATCTGGAAATCCACTGTGTACACCTACACACACACACACACACACACACATTGAGACATGCACTAGGAATTGGAAACAGGCAGCTAAAGTGTGTGTGTGTTCGTACCTTAGCAAGACCAACGTAAGGAAAGGTGTCCATGGTCATGATGGTCTCCTCCCCTGTTCGATTCTGCAGTTGACCCTTCAGGATGCGGGCGGCTGTAATTGTGGTGATACCCATTCCTACACACACACACACACACACACACACACACACACACACACACACACAAACATGTGATCAGTTGAATGTAATCAAACCCTAAACCCTAGTGGAGATGTGCTCAGACAGGTGACTGTGTGTATGCAGGCATGTATTTGGTCTCAGTGTGAACACCTTTGCTCAGACTGGTGATTGTGTGTGTGCAGGCATGTATTTGGTGGTGGAGCACAGGTTTAAACCCTCTGGTTCGGAACATCATGCTGTTTGTGATCGAGTGATGTGTTGAGTTTAGAATCACTGTGAGCGCTCGGCTGTAACAGCCAGAGTTTAATAAGAAGTTCCGTCTCACCGTCACCCAGGAACAGCTCGACATTTTTAGCCACATTGTTGTTGAGTTTCCTGCCGAGAGCCGATCTTAGCGTCTCCTGAGCCTGAGATCTCCAAAAATCTGGGTTCTCCTCTTCAACTGAGAAAAATAAATAACTACAGTTTAATAAATCAATCATTTAAATACTGATAAACCGCAACAGAATTTCAACTGTGTGTGAAGTGACTGTATTTATATAAAATAAAGATAAACTTTATTTATTGTATTATTTTAATATATTGTACTTTTTTTGGGCGGCATAATGAAGCAGTGAGTATCACTGGGTTTGATTCCCAGGTTGAGTAGTCTGGGTGGAGTTTGCATGGGTTTCCTCCGGGAGCTCCGGTTTCCTCCCACAGTACAAAGACGTGCATTGAAGATGCTAAATTGTCCACGACTGTGTTTTACATTAAAAACATGAACTGATGAATCTTGTGTAAGCAGTAACTACGCGTCCTGTCCTGTCATGAATGTAACCAAAGTGTGTAAAACATGACGTTAAAATCCTAATAAATAAATAAATTACGCTGCTGTGTTTGAGATAAAGGACTTACCGGGCGCACCGGATACACACACTGCGGTCAGGAATAAAGAAAACACCAGAACCTTCAACCCGTCCATCGTGTAGAACAGATCAGACTGTTAGAGAGAGAAGAAAAATCACTCTCGTTTAAACACGAGAGATTAAAAACGACCTCCGAACCTGCAGAGATGAACAAAGTTCAGAGAGATTTTCATACATTCATTTATTGTCTGTTTATCTGGGTCCGATTCACCGTTTGAAAGGCAGGAAACATTTCGGACAGGTTGCCAGTCCATCACAGGGTGAACACACAAACACACTCACGCTTGTCTTTGGACTGTAAGTGGAAACCCATGTGAACACGGGGAGAACATGCAAAATCCAGACAGAAAGGACCCGGACCGCTCCACCTAATAATCAAACCCAGGACCTTCTTGCTGTGAAGCGACTGCGCTACCCACTGAGCCACCGAGGAAGCAGATAATTATAAAGTTTGTGATGCTGTTGCACCAAAATGGTTCATGAATATTTAATTTCATTCCCATCATTGCTCTGTCAGGTCCGGTTACACCAGAAACACGCTGGACAGGGAGCCTCCCTCCCTCCTTCCCTCCCTCAGACACAGCCGATCATGTCTGTCTAGACGCCTGGCTGGACGATGGAACAGCTGATGCTGGAGCCCAGATCTCTGTGATGGTCGGCTAGCGTGACAGATCGCCGAGCCAAACCAACTCAGTCCACCAGAACATTTGCACTGGAGGTGTATTGACTACTGGAACTGAAAAGGACCTTCCCTAAACTGTTGCTGTCATGTCATTTCTTTTATATAATTGATTTATTACACCTGTAAGCAACTGTCGTGGCTGAAACATGTGAATTTAATAGTTAGAAGTGTAATTTGCACCCAGTAACTGAAGCATTTGGTAATGTTAAATGTTAAATGTTAAATGTAATGGAACTGGGATCACTGGTGCTTGAACCTTGGTAGTCGTCTCTGTAACGATGACAATGGGTATAATGGGTATAAGAACTGGAAACGTTGGCTCTGTATTTGAAACCTTTAGTTTTTTTAATGGAGACAACTGGTCTCGGAACTGGAACTGGAACTCTGGAAGTTCTGGAACTGGAAGGTTTGGTAATCTAGTGGTTTTAGAAACAGGCTTTTGGTACAAGAACTGGACCGCTTGAGATTTCTGGTACTTTAAAGGTTGCTGAACTGGTAGTTGATGGTTTTCCGAAGTCAGAAATAAATAATTTAGATAAAAACACAAACACAGTGATGCACCAACATCAGAACAAGATAAATTTTCTCAGTGACGCCTGAAGTCGAAGCGTTCACAGATTTCAATAACAGTCGTGTTTTACAGCTTGACGTGAGCGTTCCTGAAGGTCACTTCATATCTAATGTTCTGCACTTGGAGGAAACATCACACCACCTCTAATCTCCACTAATGATAATAAACCCTCATTAATCAGTAATGAGACTTTCCATCATTTTTACGAGCCGTTTTATGACACGTTACAGCAGCTTATTAATCAGATCTCATCAGGGGATCATGGACGAGGGCAGGACGGTGGGGTCAAAGAGGAAGAGGTGTGAAAAATGAATGTTTATTAATATCTTGTGTTCAGTTTTACTGTACAGTCTCTGTAACCTAGAGTCTGCAGTAAAATCGTGGAGCTACTTCGCCATCTAGCGGTTATTTAATATTAACTCACATTCACACCATTCAGAGACGAATCTTTTCTAAATAAATACATAAATTTAACAAATTATTACAGAAATATCAGTAATTCAGTGCTTGGATGGCATTAAACTAACATGCACAGTTGACCTGGCACAGTTGGCTGTGTCTGAGGGAGGAAAGGTTGACAGATTTTCTCTTTATCAGTATTAACCCCTTTGTTTATTATTTAGTCGAACCCCCTTTTGTCTGCTGTTACTGCCAGTAGTCGTTTTGGATATTTTAAAACATTCTGCAGTTTATGCCATATGTATGCTGGACAGTTTTTGCCATAGTGATAGACCACACAAAGATACAGTGGATTCAGAAAGTATTCGCCCCCTTGACCCTTTGCTCAGTTTATCGTGATGTTGGTTTTATTTTTAATATCTACTAAATCACATACATTTTGCTTGTATTTTATTTTTATCAGATGCCTAATCCTGGTCAGGGTCACGGTGGGTTTGGTTCCACTGGGTAACATTAAACACAAGGCAGGAACACATCGCAGGGCTTCAGCCATCTCTCCCCTGCTCAGATATCCACAATGATGCCTGTGTAGACACCCGGCTGGCGTCTAGTGTTATAGGACTAGTGTAATAGAGCAGTGGTAGCTTAGTGGTTAAGGTTCTGTACGAGTAATCAGAAGGTAGCTGGTTCAAGCCCCAACTTCAGAAGACATGGTACTGCGGGGAAGTTGGTTTCATATTCGAATATTCGGATTTCTTTCTTCAATAGCTTTTAAAAGATGCGTCCAAAAAGGCTCATTTGTGTAACTGCTCATTGTTGGCAATCAAGACAATCAACTACATCTCAGTTTACTACAGTAATAGATGCTTTTCACAATGTAAACAATACATTACTACTTTCACTGTGCCGTAACCGCTACAGGAGCTCAGGGAGAGTCTAAACACTCACATAACACAGAAACAGCAGCAGATAGAGATCACAAGGGTTCGAGCACTAAAACCATGTATTTGTTTTAGGAAATACTTTTAATAGCTTTTTAACAGCTCATCGCTTTAAATTATGATAGAATAAATAAACAGGCTTTACACAATATTTACACCTCTCAGACTACATGTTATTAGATTATTGTTGTGAGGTTTTTGAGGTTTTTTTAAAATGAAATCGTTTCAGTGGCTTTTGAATAAATGTTCTAAAAAATAAGTTAATCAAATGGAACCAACATGACATACTGTACATCAGCTCTTAAACTGGCAACTTAATTACTGCCTTATTAAGCTGACAAAATTTAATAATAAAAAAATGAATACTTTTCAAACAATTCTTCAAAACACTCAACAACAAGTTGAACTTAATCAGTTGTAAGTCAGAAGACAAACTACACCTGCTATACTGACATTGTCACTGTTTATTACAAAATTTTTATGAGTTTTATGAAATAATTTCAATAGGTTTTAAAATATTCATCATATTGCTCTAAAACAAGTTGTATTCTATCAAGTGTAACCCACATTACATACTACAACTCTTATACTGACACTGTCACCCTTTATTACATAGTAAATACAGATTTTTATTAAATACCTGTATATTCAATAACTTTTAAACCAGTGGTCATATTGCTCCAAAACAAGTTATATTTTATCAAGAGTAACTCACATTACATACTACACCTCTTATATTGATACTGTCACCAATTATACAACTTGTTTTGGAGCAATATGACAACTGGTTTAAAAGTTTTTGAATATATTTAATAAAAATCTGTTTTTATTATGTAATAAAGGGTAAAAGTGTCAGTATAATAGGTGTATTAATAGGTGTATTAATAGGTGTATTAATAGGTGTATTAATCCTCACTGCTTTTGCAGCTGTGACCTCTGCTGGTTGGTCGAGGCGCTGCACGGAGGCGGTGAATAACGGAGATCAGTGCGTGACTGTACGCGATACTGATCCCTCATGCTGTTGGCTACTGTGTTAGGTGCAGCTCATACAATTGGATATGAGAGGGAATTGGATATGACTAAATAGGGAGAAAAAGGAAAAATACTGAAATAGAATTTAAAAGGGGGAATAAGCGTATTTACCTTATAAGAGGACTTGATAATCAGTAGATTTGTGAGTATTAGAAATCGCTGGAAACAGCTGGAGGAGAGAAAATGAATCAAGCGTACAATTAAAATGCAAAATCCCGTCCTGTTCAGCGTGATGAAGAATCACTGAGCCGAGAGCGGAGGACCGTGTTGTGTAAATAAACTTTCCAAAGCACCAGCAGCACCCAGCGTTTATTACTGTAACGCCTGCCAGCCTTTCCACGGTCTGACTGCACAGCCCGCGTTTGTTTTTACATGCACCAAAAACACCTCGAACCCAAACCCCGGCCGTGAACGTGGCGTCCGCGTGTGTTTGCTGTTTTACCACCTCTGTTCTTCTGGGAAGCTTCTGGGAAGCGGCCGCATGTATCCAAAGCGACTTACAATTTTTACTGAATACAAGTTGAGTAATTGAGAGTTAAGGGCCTAGATCAGGGGCCCAACAGGGGCAACTTGGCGAATGTGGGGTTAGAACCGGCAACCTTATGATTACTGGTCCAGTACTCTGATTGCTGAAATCCTCACAGACACACTCCAAAATCCTCCGAAAAAGCCATCCAAGAGAATGGCTGGCATTGTAGATACAAAAAAAGGAACAGCGGTAGCCTAGTGGGTGGAGCTTTGGGCTATCAATCGAAAGGTTGAGGGTTCGAATCTTAGCTCTGCCACACAGCCACTGTTGGGTCCTTAAGGAAGGCCCTTAACTCTTACATTACATTCACAGCATTTAGCGGCCGCTTGTATCCAAAGCGACTAACAATTTTGTACTGAACACAATTTGAGCAACTAAGGGTTGATCAGGGGCCCAACAGTGGCGATTTTTGCTGGGGGTTGGGCTTGAACCAGCAACCTTCTGATTACTAGTCCAGCTACTAAGCAACCACCCTCGCCTCTTTTAGACACATAGAGTACATTGTCAGGTTAATTGGAGATACTAATAATGACCCCAAGTGTGTGTGTGTGTGTGTGTGTGTGTGTGTGTACGTGTGTGTGTGTGTGCATTTCCCCCAGTGAATCAGACCCACCAGGACCCTGACCAGGATAAATCAGTGCTAGAAAAGCTGGTGAGTGTTTGATTGTGCAGTGTCTGTGTTGTTTTGTTGTTGTTGAATACAGTTCAGGTGAAGGTGGTGCTCGGTGTGGATCACACACACACACACACACACACACACAAACACACACACACACACACACACACACACACCGTTCAGGCTTTTTCTTGGAGGAAACTAAAATTAGAGTTAGAACTTCTTCGAAAAGGCCGGAGGGAGAATCGTCCCGTACTTTAGTCCCTCCTCACGTCTGACCTGCGGGGTTATAAAACGGACCGAGCTCCGTGTGTTGGACTTCACATCATCATCGTCATCATCACATCGGTTTTATCATCTTTACTCCTTACATCAGGCGGTCATGGATGCTGAGGATCCTGAGGAAAAGATCGCACTTCAGTCTGAGAAGCCCAAGGTGAGGAGTGTGTGTGTGTGTGTGTATGTGTGTGTGTCTGTGTGTGGTTTTATTTCACATGTTTTATCGTTGCTTTATCCTGGTCAGGGTCGCAGTAGGTCACTGGGTGCATCGTAATACTATCATAACACACCTGGACAGGACGCCAATCCGTAGCACAGCCTCGCCCATCCAACCACCTTACACCTAGCCAATTGTGTCTGTATACAGACGCCCGACCGGCCGATAGCACCGCTGGGGATTCGAACCCCCCTGCCACTCGAGCGCCCAACGTCGTTACTCAAATTATTTTCAATTTTAAGACCGTGGTGAGGATTAAATGTGAACACAGTACTGGAATCGACCCTAATTAAAAAATATTAATGCCGGTTCATCGGTTCGAAACTCGGCGTTGCCACCGGTCGGCTTGGCGCCATCTAGCGGGCATAAATGGCAGTGCCTGCAGCAGACACGTCTCAGCTAGGGTGGAATGACCGGACCATGTGGGTGGGGTCTTCAAATGCTGTGTAAGGACCCTGATTAGCAGATAGAGAGGCGAAAAAGGTTTCCGCTAAGGGCTGTGAGTGTGTCAGAGGAGGCGTGAGGAGCGATATACCCACCTCGACTGCAATCAGGGATCCACCAGCAGCAGAAGATAAATTATATATATATAATATATAAATATACGCAGCTGCTAAATGCTGCCAATGTAATGTAAATGTGAGAGTTAAGGGCCTTGTTTAAGGGCCCAACAGTGGCTGCGTGGCAGAGCTAAGATTTGAACCCTCAACCTTCTTTTATTTATATAATAATCCATCATTTATTAGTTTGGCGTGGCCTCTTAATTCCTGCACCAATTAAAAAAAGAACATTAGTCGTTTTACCAAGGTTAAAACCCAAACTACTGTGTCATAATGAGTGGACATATTTCTGGATGTTTTAACCTGGGATGAAAGGTAGGAAACACCCCGGACAAGTCGCCAGTTCCTTGCCACTGTCGCCCTCGGCTTGCTCAATAGGAGTTTTTTTAGGGGTTTTTGGTCTGTTGGTCCTGGATTCTGTAAAGTTGCTTTGAGACAATGTGCATTGTAAAAAGCGCTATATAAATAAATTTGACTTGACGTGACTTGACAGGGCACGTCTGGATGATTGGCCGTAAACCAATGCACCAGGAATAAAAAAAAAAAAAAAAAAAAAAATTTAAAACTGTCACAGAAAATGTCACAGTGAAGATCAGGTAGATCTATTTAAACTTGGGCTGCTTCTTAGAAGAAGAACCCTTCCTACTGTGGGTGTTGTTGCCCTCACAGGGGTCAGACAGCATGACCAAGCATGTTACAGGTCCTACACCACGAAGAACCGAGGAACTGTGGATGGATCAGCTGATTCTCTTCTTTTATTTACACTCTGCTTCCCTGAATTGTTGTCGATGGAGGTGAGTGGAGCTCATATTTCTCAGAAGCGTCACAATACAGGCCTTCAAAAATAGACTCCATACGGCGTGACAAAGATGGCAAAACAAAACGCCAGGGGTCAACACTAGATACGGAAAAAAGACCAATCAGCTCTGTTGATGAGGGTGGAGGTGACATCAGGTCACAAAGGCTGGTCCAGATTCCATTGTGGCGGGTCTCCAGACGCTCTTGAACCGACTGTGATGTATAATTACTCCAGAAGGTCATGGGTCCACCACGTCATGCTTCTGCTGGAGCCCCATTCTCATTAGATTCCTCAACGTCCTCAACTTGAAGCTTTTAGGATCAAGACCTAACGTGTGATGACTTTTTCTTGTCACTTTATAGATCCACGGGTACTACACCGATGATCCGAAAAGTCAGATCCGACTCAGGCAGCGTCTAATGGAGCTGAAACACCCAGAGCAACCTAACAAGAACTGCTCAGACAAGCTCACCAGTGAGTACTGAGTTCCAAACTCTCCAAAATATTTTTATTAGGCTGCTTCAGTATTAAGGCGTCGCTACAGCAGATCTGGTCCACATACCAGACGTCCTATTTCTATTCGGGCTTGGGACCTGCACTGAGAGCGCACTGACAAGTGCACGTCCCAAAAGCTAGGCTGTCTCGGCCACCATCCCACTTCTCAGACATTAGCCACTCATGGACGTTGAGATGCCTGTCTGGCTGATAGCACCGCTGAGAATTGAACCCAGGATCCCCAGATCTCAGCAGTAGAATGCTAACGTATTTTACCACTGCGCCACCCAAGTAAATAAAATAAGTATTACATTATAAATAAAAAAATCCATGCGTATGCAGATATAAAATCTATGTCAGTAAGTACACAAACGATGAAGATGTGTGCCTGAAATCCCTCGTGTACCTGATCTGCTGTAGGTCCACCTTAATCTCAGCAGCTGGATCCAACATCTGAGAGATTTTATCTGCAAATTCACGGTGTAAACGTGGCGGATTGTAACTGTGCTGTTCCTGCAGTGTTCACTCCTCAGTGGAGGAAGTTCTTGATGTGGCGTTTTGGTGAGCAGTGGGTCTTCCTCATCCTGCTGGCAGTCATCCCTGGTTTCCTCAGCTGGGCCATGGATTTTGGCATCGAATTCGGCCTTCAATGTAAGTGTGTGTGTGTGTGTAATAATACTCAACACTGTTGGAATGAATTGGAAAATCAACTGTGAGCCAGGCAAACATATATGCCTGACATGCCTCACAGCTTGTTCACATAATGTTGATTAATATAAAGTAATTACCATTATAATTATTATTATTTTACTACCAGTCTTTCGCTCGCAGTACCACATGCTGCCAGAGGTGTCGCCAAATACCTTAAAAAAACAAATCTACAGCAGCTTTAATACTATAATAAATACTATTATTATAATATTATAACAATATTATTATTTTTATCCAATTATGGTTGGCCATAATGTTAAATAAAAATTTTAAAAAAAGTTTCAATATAATAAAGTGCAATTATTTACAGTACAGCTGCAAGTGCAACTGCAAGACCAGCTCTGTTATAGTCCACAACACCACCTGTACCACCTGTACCAGGGACTGACGGACTGTGTGTGTGTGTGTGTGTGTGTGTGTGTGTGTGTGTGTGTGTGTGTGTGTGTTTCTCTTTGCATGTAGCTACGAGGAATCTGTACGAACTGGCACATGCTAACGTCTTCCTGCAGTACTTGGCCTGGATTTCAGTCCCTGTTGTGCTCATCATCTTCGCTGCTGCTTTTACCTACTTTGTCGGACCACAAGCTGCAGGTGCAACAAAAATTACAATCATTATGCTGTCTGTGTGGTTTATCTTTGTTTTAGTTTAACCACCCACTTCCCCCCGTACAGGATCTGGAATCCCTGAGATAAAGCCCATAGTGAAGGGGTTAAAGGTTCATGATCACCTGAGCTTAAAAACTTTGGTGGCAAAGCTGGTGGGGCTCACCTGTGCACTGGGCAGCGGGATGCCACTGGGTAAAGAGGTAAACACAAATACAAACAATTTACTTTAATTAATACATTTACAGTTTATTATTAAATACACAACACATTTCTTTTGAAATACCTGCATTTGACAGAATGTTAATCATTTATTAAAACTAGAAATATAAATAAACATCATAATATTATATAACTGTGACATACAAACATAAATTAAGGCAAAAAAGAAAAATAAACAAACTAAACACAGATATTTGATATTTTATACATGATGCAAGTTGTTAATGATTTTATTATTGTATTAAAACAAAAATATTTTACCAATAATTGTATTATTAGTAATATTAGTAGCACCAGTAGCATTATTATCATTATTATTATTATTATTATTATTAATAATAATAATAATAATACCTAAATACAGGAACAAAAAAAAAAAATTATTTCTTAATTCTTAAAACTTAAAACGATTTTTTGTTATTTTAAAATGTAATTTGAAACTCAATTAAATAAAAACATGTAGTCTAAACTCTTTAATCTAATACCATTTTTATTTCAAATCATACGTAATTCTGTCCAAATGTACAGAAATAAAACCTAAATATAATATTTTTGTTTGTTTTATTTGTGATTTACACTAGTCATAATTTCAGCTCACAGTGACGTGATGATTTATTTACTGGATGCTGGAATAAACCTTACTGCTGCTCTTCTGATGATCGTAATGCTTCATTGTGCTGTTTTCCTCCTCAGAGTCCGTTCGTCCACATCGGGGGTGCGTGTGCAATGCAGTTGAGTCGTTTGATGTCGTATATTAGTGGAGTTAAACGGGTAAAATGATTTATTTAATCTTCTTTATTATATTCAGACAGTTTAATGTAATAACATCTGGGTTTGCTTAAGTGCACTGAATACAGAATGATCGCTGAAAGCTACACATGTTATAAAGGTTCACTGGTGTGTGTGTGTGTGTGTGTGTGTGTGTGTGTGACAGAGTGAAGCTCGTGATATTGAGATGGTGGTCGTTGGTTCTGCTGTTGGTATCGCCGCTTGCTTCAGTTCCCCAATCGGAGGTAAGAACGTCGTTATACTCTGCTTTGATTGAGGAGAACGAAGCTAACCCACGCCCCCTCCGACACGCGGGCAGCACCGTATGCATTTTATCACCTGCACTTTGACGAGTGCAGTGCAGCTCAGCGTTGTGTATGGAGAGACACACCCTGACATCACTCTTTTCTCATCTCTGTGCAGGCGCCAT
Source organism: Trichomycterus rosablanca (assembly GCF_030014385.1). Classification (NCBI taxonomy): domain Eukaryota; kingdom Metazoa; phylum Chordata; class Actinopteri; order Siluriformes; family Trichomycteridae; genus Trichomycterus; species Trichomycterus rosablanca. The sequence goes on from NC_086007.1 coordinate 26,889,346, forward strand.
CAATCAGCCAGCAGAGGTCGTAATTGCACCAGTCATGAGAGAGAGTCCCTATCCGGCTTAGTCCCGCCCATATCTGAACAACAGGCCAATCGTTGTTCATGTGGCCGCTCAGCCTCAGCCGGTAGGCAGCTGAGATTCAATACGATGTATTCCAGATCCCAGCTTTGGTGCGCTAGTGTGTGTTTTTACCGCTGTGCCACCTGAGCGGCCTTAGTGTTTTTTTAAGTCCAAATTTTTATGGTGTTCTCTGATCTCAACCGGGCGGCACGGTGGCCAAGTGGGTAGCACTGTCGCCTCACAGCAAGAAGGTCCCGGGTTCGTTTGTAGTTACTCTTCACTTGAATGTTTAGTGCAGCTTTATTACCTTGAGCAGCACAAAACGTATTTCAAGTCTACTTGCTGCTGTCTGTATTTTTAGCTATATCATGTTAGTGTGTGTGTGTGTGTGTGTGTGTGTGTGTGTGTGTGTGGCAGGCCTTTTGTACAGTATCGAGGTAGCTACGTCGCTCCTCCCGGTGAAATGTTATTGGAAAGGATATTTTGCTGCCACCATCAGCGCCTTCGTCTTCAGGATACTGCAAGTATGGAGCGGACATCACGGTACTTCCTCCTACCCTACGACTTTATAGCTACATTATTTATACACAGAAAGCGTTGTGTAGCGTTCCACCAATGCTAAAAATAAAACTGGTTAAATGTTCCTGTACAGACACCATCACCCCTCTGTTTAAGACCTTCTACCGTCACGAATATCCCTACCAGATGGCAGAGCTGGTTACCTTCACCATCCTCGGGTATGTTACATTTTATGTGGGTTTAACAAAGCAATTTCATCCACTAGGGGGGCCAATCCAACACTGTATTTCTAACAAAAACAAAGGACATAAACAACATCCGGCCTTTTCTCCGCTAAAGATGCCCATTTGTGTGTGTAGAGCAAAGTAGGGCAGTGATAGCTCAGTGGTTAAGGTACTGGACTAGTAAACAGAAGGTTGCCGGTTCAAGCCCTGCCACCACCAAGTTGCCACTGTTGGGCCCATGAGCAAGGCCCTTAACCCTCAATTGCTCATTGTGTAAGTCGCTTTGAATAAAGGCGTCTGCTAAATGCTGAAAATGTAATGTAAATGTAGAGCAGCATGAAAAGTAGGATAAACTACCCAAAACCAAAATTACAATCTCCATTGCACCACCTGGTGGTGAAAACATATCATGGAACCTGTTTTTACTTCACATGTTCACTTTAGGTTTACCATAGCTAGTTCCTGCCTGGTTATGCCCTCTTCTTCCCAGTTTGGGGTGGTGAGGGCATCCATATATTCCTTATGGTAAAATGCTTGTAGGGCAGTTGTAGCCTACTGGTTAAGGTACCGGACTAGTAATTAAAAGGTCGCTGGTTCAAGCCCCACCACTGCCAGGTTGCCGCTGTTGGGCCTTTGAGCAAGGCCCTTAACCCTCAATTGCTCAGACTGTATACTGTCTCAGTGCTGTAGGTCGCTTTGGATAAAGGCATCTGCTAAATGCTGAAAATGTAAATGTAAAATGTATGTAGATAAATTATAAACGTCTAACTATCTTTTCCTGTTTAAGCTCTGAACTCAACCCCACTGAACATCTTTGGAATCAATTGGAATGTCGTCCAACATCATAGCAGTGCCCCACACATATATAAAAGCTAACATAAAAATATGCATGCTTATGTTTATCATTGATAATATACTGTATAACGATATACGTTGAACATTTCGTCCTTGGCTCATTAAGGGTTCTGAGCGGACTTGCTGGAGCGCTTTTCGTCTTCTTAAACGGAATGATGGTGCGATTCATCAGGAGTCCACGACGCATCAGCAAGTTCCTCGTCAAGACGTGAGTGTCTGGTTTTTCTTTCACTGGGTGACTCCTGCTGTGCCATCAAGGTACCCAGTAGTAGTATTACCGTAAATGCTGGAGTAGCATGTCCACCGTAAATACACTAACAGAGGGGCATAATATAGTTCGGATAAAGCAAAAATTGTATTACGAGGGCTTATGATTGGATAAAGCTGTGCTCTGATGAGTCTGTGAAGAGATGCTCTAACTCAGATGTTCACAGGTCACAAAATACGAGTCAAGTCACGAGTCAATGTAATAAACACAAAACATATATTGAAAATGTAGTGTAGAAATAAAGAAATAATCTGTAAGTTCAGATAAAAAACAACAACAGATTAGCGAGTGTATTTAGCCGTTTTACTTCGTGTCTTTACTTTCCTCCTCATTGTGTAAATGAATGTAATTTCTGTAACAAGAAGGTTCCAGTTAAAAGCTTCAACTGATACGTTTTGTTTTCATTACAGAACAAAAGCGCTCGATAAATCACGGCACAGCGGCCAAAATCCCAAACACAGCAAAAACAATCATAACCGCTGCTTACCTTAGCTTCTGTTCTTCCAGATGCTATTACATTTATAAGCGTGCGTCCCATTAGGAACAGAATCCGTTATTTTGTAAATGTGCTTATAATTAAAAACCTCCAAACTTTTCCCGGTCGTGAAGTAAAACAGGAAGTCGTTAGAAAGCCGATCGAGCGTTTCATTACCACGTCATCTGTGTGACGCAAACTGAATAAATGCAAATAACAGCATTTTTTACTAACAATTACAATCAGAAGCTCTGGTTCAGAAAGCGTCTTTCAACCATTAGCGCCGATTCTGTAGGAGCGTTCCATTCACCACGGTTGTTCCTGTGAAGTGCACTACGTAGGGTATTCCACCATTTTAAGTGAAATTCCGATCCAAAGGAGGGAGTAGGGAGCGATGCTTCATCACTACGCCGGAAGCGTGCGTTGCGGGTTAAGACGACCAAAATGGGTTAATTGTCACACATAACTAATGTTAACACATGCTGACGCTAGAGACTCTTGTTGTTTACAGACATCCCAAGTCTCCCGGAAGTTCCGGGAGTCTCCTGCATATACATAGTCTATAGGAATCTAGAACGAGCGGCCAAGAGCGCACACACACACACACACACACACGCATGCGACACAGACTTTTTTCCCCCCATCACCCAATCATTAAATCCGTTATCTGATATACAATCTAGTGCACTATGTAGGGAACATAAATCAATTGTCTAATATATTGTCTAGTGCACTATGTAGTGAACATGAATGCGTTATCTAATACACCATCTAGTGCACTATGTAGGGAACATAAATCCGTTATCTGATATACAATCTAGTGCACTATGTAGGGAACATAAATCAATTGTCTAATATATTGTCTAGTGCACTATGTAGTGAACATGAATGCGTTATCTAATACACCATCTAGTGCACTATGTAGGGAACATAAATCCGTGATCTGATACACAATCTAGTGCACTGTGTAGGGAACAAAAAACCAATTGTCTAATTCACTATCTAGTGCACTACGTAGGGAACATAAATTCATATCTAAAATACTATCTGGTGCACTATGTAGGAAACCCAAATCTGTTAATTGTTACACTATCTAGTGCACTAAGTAGGGAACATAAATTCTTTTCTAATATACAGTCTAGTGCACTATGTCCGAGTAATTTGAAACGAGTCCGAGTCGAGGCTCTGCAACTCTGTGTGTTTGTGCAGGCGTGTTCTCTATCCCGCTATCGTCACTCTGGTCATCGCCACCCTGACCTTCCCTCCTGGATTTGGACAGTTCATGGCGGGCGAGGTAACAGACACACAGACAGCAGAACATTTCAGATCACACCTCTCATCTCCAGACCTGATCAATCTGAGCGCTTCTGTTCACTTCCTGTGCAGCTGACCCAGAGGGAGACCCTGCTCGCGCTGTTCGACAACCACACGTGGTCCAAACATCTGGAGGCAGATCATTTCCATGAGCACGACTATTCGGTGGCCTATAAACATCCTCAGGTCAACGTCTTCGTCACGCTCACCATCGCTTTTATCATGAAGGTCAGCTTCATCATCATCATCATCAGATATACTCTTACATTCTCCTCAAAGAACGTACTTGCTTGATCCAAACTATTATCCGAACTATTAAACTACAAAGTGTATTTATATCACAGACTTCACAATCGTATCCATAAGTCTTGGCACCCCTAGTTATTTAGCAGATTTTTGGATACCACTGAAGTTCCCAAAAGCGATCAAGAGTATAGAAGTGGGCGCCCAGGTGGCGCAGCGGGATATTCCGCACCAGCGCCGGGATTCTGGGCGGGGCGGGATGACCGGCGTGTAAGTGGGTGGTGTCTTCAAAACGCTGTGTAAGGACCCTGATTGGCAGACGCTTTTATCCAAAGCGTATACAATCTGAGCAATTGAGGGTTGAACAGTGGCAACCTGGCAGTGGTGGGGCTTATGTCCAACAACCTTCTGATTACTGGTCCTGTACCTTAACCACTAGGCTATAGCTGTCACATATACATAGTTTAGGAGTGACCAATCTTTATTTAGATTGCAGATAAGTGTTCAAACCCATTATTCAGATTCGTCATGTTCATAAAACCCTTGAATTGAGCTTCATTATTATTATTATTATTATTATTATTATTAATCACTATTATTATTATTTATGTATTTATTTATTTTATTATAATTATTATTATTTTTATTATTATTTTTTTTATTATTATAATTATTATTATTATTATTGCGGCAGTGACGTGTTGAGACTAGCATGAAATATCAAACACATTATATTTCTAATAAAGAATCACATATAAACAGATGCTGATGTTAGCAGTGGAATTTAGTGTAGTGACTGTTGTTTCTTTCCAGTTGTTCATGTCGGCGGTGGCGATCTCCATGCCCGTACCCTGCGGTGCTTTTGTACCAGCCTTCGTTGTGGGTAAGTGTTTATACCGGGCGCATTGTGCTCAGATATGTTGGTAACATAAGGTCGCAGTGCTTTGTGCAGTCACAGAATTCTGTACAACAGACTCTAATCCTAAACGGTATATATGAATAAACTATAGGAATTTGTGCTCCTTTGTTTGGGTAATGTGAGTAAATATTACACAAACACCAGGAGGAAATGCAGAGCGCACTTACACAGATCATGGATCATTAACACTGTGCTCAAACATGAGAAAAATACACGATTATTAACGAGTGGTTATGTTTATTGTGTTCATGAACAGGCGCGGGTCTCGGCAGGTTGGTGGGTGAAGTCACAGCCATCATCTTACCTGAAGCAGTTTATGCAAACGGAACCGTCTACACTGTAATTCCTGGAAGCTATGCTTTAGCAGGTAGCACACGAGGCACCTTTATATCTACCAGTGAATAGAAAATAAAATACAGCCGAACCAGCTAAAGTGAAGTTGAGTGGAAACTAGAGGAAAGCACGAGGTTGTAATAAAACGGTAACAAACGTTTAGCCTCATCCAGCTACTACTGGTGTTGAGAAACTCTTTGAATAAAGATTAAAACTAAGAATTCATAAGATGTCTCAGCTTGAAAGAAGGTGTAAGCTGTGAGACCAATCTTTGGGGGGAAGTCTTAGCCCTGGAAAGAAGACTTAAGGTGTGGGACTAATCCTTGGGAGAAAGTCTTAGCCCTGAAAAAAGCCTTAAGATAAGAGACTAATGCTGGAAAGAAAGTCGTAGCCTTTGAAAGAAGACTTAAGCTGGGGGACCAGTCACTGTGGGAAAGTCTTAGCCATAAAAGAAATACCTAAGCTGTGAGACCAATCTTGTTGGGGGAAGTCTTAAGGTCTTCCGCAGGAAGAAGCTTAAGTTGGGGAACCAGTTCTTGGGAGGTAAGTCTTAACTCTGAAAAGAAGCTTTAAGATGGGGGACCAGTCCTTTGGGGAAAGTCTTAGCCTTTGAAAGAAGACTAATGTTGGGGGATTAATCCCTGGGAGAAAGACTAAACCATGGAAAGAAGCCTTAAGATAAGTGACTAATCCTTGGGAGAAAGTCTTAGCCTTTGAAATAAGACTTATGTTGGGGGATTAATTCTTGGGAGAAAGTCTTAGCCCTGCAAAAAAAGGCTTAAAATGAGGGCCAATCCTTGGGAGAAAGTCTTAGCCATCGAAAAAAGCCTTAGGATGAGGGACCAATCCTAGGTGGAAGGTTGGAAACGCAATAAGATGGGGGACCAATCCTTTGGGGAAAGTCTTAGCACTAGAAAGAAGCCTTAAGCTATGGGACTGATCCTTGATTCAGTCTGAAAACTAACGACCAAACATTTTTACCCTGTGTAGGAGCAGCAGCGATGTCTGGCGCAGCCACCCACACCATCTCCACCGCCGTGATCGTGTTCGAGTTAGGCGGTCAGATCAACTTTCTTTACCCAACAATATTCTCAGTAATAGCTGCTAACATGGTAGCCCAGTGCCTGCAGCCGTCGCTGTACGATTCCCTCATCCGTATCCGGAAAATTCCGTACCTCTCTGAGCCCAGCATGGACCACCCTGAGTGAGTAGCACCCCGTTCTTCTATCTTTATTCCTCCTCATTGGAACCTTGGGGCTAGATTAGCATTTCAGCCCCCGGATCATCTCCGTCTTTCTTCCTGTAGCACGTCAGAATTCCAGGTGGAGGACATCATGGAGAAGAACGTGAAATACCTCACACTGACCTCCACCTACAGAGACCTGCATAACATCCTGCTCTCTAAACTCCAACAACTTCCGCTGGTGAAGTCCGCAGGTAGCACCGTACCCGCTCAAACCCGGTAACCCAAAGGTCTTGATGGAGCACTTCACTAATTTGCTCTCCCTCTCTCATTTTCAGAGTCGATGATCTTGCTGGGATCTATTGAGTGTTCTCAGCTGCATAAGCTGCTGTCCAACCAACTGTCACGCTCACGAAGACTCGAGTGCTTCAAGCAGGGATCTCAGAACGACGAGCAAAAGGTCAGAAACCAGACAGGGGGCCCAGTACAATTGCTGGGTAATTACTCAGGGTTCATTTGTAGATGTTTGACCATTGAGGTCTCTGATTTATTACACTGGCACAGTAAGATTCTCAAATGAGTTATTTATTGGGCGAATATCCTGTCCAGCAATGCATCATTGGTACAGCGTAGGTAGTGACCAAATCTGCTGGATGTGTAGCCCAGTTTCCACCAGTGCAACCCAATGATTCTAGTTCCAAGCCCAAATACCCATGAAAGCTTTGATTCCAACTTTATAGCACATACTTTTCTCAAGTCAAGTTAAAGCAACTTTAAAGCATCAAGGACCAAAAAAAACCCCATTGAGCAGCCAAGGGTGACAGTTGCAAGAAAAAACTTCCTTAAAATTACAGGAAGGAACATTGAGAAGAACCAGACTCAGCATGGACCCATCCTCCTTGGTGGCCTGGAGATTAATGGTGTCTACTGTGTCTGTTAAGTGGCAGGCCAAGCCTGTGACCAACCAGTCAAGAATAGCATCTTGAGTTTAAGTTTAAGTGGAGGTGGAGGGTTCGTGTGCCAACTAGATCTTACAAAAGTAGAGTTTGCTGAACACAAACCCAATCAAACAAGGGATGAGCATCCATTTGTGAAGACGTGTTTCAATCTGGAGGGCCAGAAAAGCCTGGACTGAGAGACCAAAGATTGGTATCTTCTTAGTGTCTCCAACATAACAAGCTCAACCGGGAACAAACAAGTGGAAAAGGTCACCAACCTGACGTCTCTTACCTCAAATCTAACATTGCTAACAGTCTGTGTGTCTTCCAGATCTCTTCTGATGGACCGTCCTGTGGAACTGCTTCCAAATTCAGAAAAGGTACAACGCATCACGGGCAAGAACGTCACGTCCAAAAACCATCAGGCTTGATGGAGCTGGCTTTGTTCTAAAGACAGTTTCTCTTCCTCACACTCGCGCTCAAATCATAACGGCAATCGCTCGAGTCCGAGCACGATTGCACCGCTGGATCTCCAGACGGCCGAGAAGGCAGATCCGGGTCCCACGATGGCTGGTGATTGGGTCTTCTTTTGGGTAAGGCTTTCTTATGCTTAATACTGTAGTTCCAGAAAACTATCATCATCATCATCATCATGGAGGGCTCGTCTAGGGCTCAATTGGCCAAGTATGGAATCTGGTTGAGGTAGCTCCCAGTAGATCTTACAGACGTGTACCCATCAGGTAGCCAAGACTTTTTTTTGCATTTTTATTTGGAGATGATGGAGGTAAGGTTGTACCTTTTAAGGTAGGTACGTTTAGACCGTTTTTCATAAAGTATGGCAGCGTCCCACTTCAGAAAATGGACGCAGTTTCTAAGGACACTGAAATGGGACCCGTCTATACAAGGTTTTTGGTAAAGCTAAACCCAAAAACACTGGCCAATCTACATAAATGTTGGGTGACGGTTGTGGTTCCTAAGCAAGCTGATGTTGGTGATCAAGAAATTTGGGTTTCTTTGTCAGTCACTATAAAAACCATCTACATTAAGGACTTACAACCTTTTTAAACTATGTGGTCAGATTCCCAAGATTCGGATATTAACCTGAGGAACCTTCTCTGCACCCACTCCACTGTGGCCATAACGGAGGTAAGAGACCCACATTAACCAGTCACATTACATTCTGTACTAGCGGAACTCTCAACTGTTTCTTTTTATGTAGGAGGAGTCAGATGTAGATGATCCCATGAGCCTAACGGAGGTGAGAACAACATTTCATGAACTCTCATGCTGTGGAAACATCTACTTATTGAGCTCAGGTGTTTGTCACATCAATTCCTAACAAAGATATACAATTAAAGGTCCATGAATCTCCAGTGGCCTGACGTTAACCCCACTGGACATCTTACAAGCAAGGCCACAAAGAACCCACTATAATGGCGAGGCTTATGACCAGAACAACACTAATCCCCATGGTCAGTCATGGATGGGGGTCAGTTCTAAAATAACGGGCAATCTTGACCGCGTGATTGGCGTCATAGATTCGCAGAAATAGCAAGGCATTTTAAAGGAGGAACGTTCTGCCTTCTGTGGTGAAACAACCTTGGTGATAACTGGACTTTCCAGCAAGATGATGATCCCAAGCACACACAAGTCAACCAAAGCTTGGTTAAGGAATCAGTCCAGGAATATCCTGAGATCTTCTCAGTCTTTAGATTGCAGGTCATCACAGACGGTTTCAGAAGCTTGTTCGTTAAGGGTTATCAAGGCTGATAAGCAAGTGCTGAGGCTTGGGGTTGAATAATAGTGCACACGGACATTCATCAAGAGACTGAGATGTTTTTCCAACAAATAATGTGGCCTGATGTTCTAAAATTGCTCATATGTGTGAATAAATCTTCTTTCTCCAATTACTGAGATGTCTTGTAGACTTATCTTGTCTTGTGTGCATCATATCATAGTCAAGATCTAGCCTCATATAGGAAAAAGAGTAGCCGACACAACTTGACGGCATATTTGTAGGCATTCAAGTCAAGAACTGAAAAGATTTAACATCTGTATCCATCTCACCTGCTTCAGATCATCGAATGGGAAGAGCAGCAGCTTGGTGAACAGGTCAACTTCGAGCTCTGCAAGATTGACCCCGCCCGGGTCCAGATCTTGGAGCATACCTCCCTGCACAGGGTACGTGGGTGTGGTGGGCTGATAATTATCAGCATTATCGCATTTACACATTTTAAAGCCTCCAAGATTCTCATGATGGTCTCGTTCTGGTCCTCAGGTCCACAATATCTTCTACATGATGAGCTTGGACCTGGCATACGTCACCAGTTTTGGAAAACTCATTGGCGTTGTGGCACACAGAGAGGTAAGCGTTTAGGCTAAATGGTTTGCAAATTAGACACATCTTTGGTTTCACAAAACGAGTGATCATGGGGAAGGTGAAGGAGCTTCTCAGGAGAACACCTTCAACACCCTTGTTAGTACAATCGGTCCCATTATGCTCAAGTGGAACCACAAATGGTCAAGAGCAGCACACAAGATTCCACAACCTGCGATCAGTCTAATGATGGGAGCTGTAAGAGAGAAGCCAGCAGGCACTCGAATAGAGTTGCAGGATGACCTGCAGCAGGAACAACAGATGCACAATGAACATGCTGTAATTATGTCCATGAACACACCTCTCATAAAACTCCTAAAAGCATTTCAACCAATCAGAACAAACATCGAATTATTGGCAATAATTCAACTGCTCGTGTTTGGAGAAGGAGGGTTGTGAGAGGATGCGAAAGATCCCAAGAACGCCAAACCCACTGTGAAGCATGGTGGTGGAAGCATCATGATGTTGTAATACTTCAGCAGGATCATGTCATCAAAGGAAACATACTGTATATGGACACACAACCAAAAACAATCTGGGGTCCAAACGTAGAGCCACAAAGACTCAAGACTGGTTCTGAAGAACATGATGGCGCTTCACGGTCCAGTCAATCTCCTAATTTGAATCTTGTTGAGAATTCATGGAGGATTTTACATCAATCAGAGCAAACCTTGTAACCATGGGAATGGGAGACAATTCAGCCCAAAATAAGAGCCAAATTTGAACCACAGTGCTGTAGACTGTAACTGAGAACAAAGGCTTTGCAACCACATTATTTGTGGCGTCTGAATCCCCCCTCATCTTGAGTAACCAAGACCCCTGACATGTAAAGGTCATTTTCATTTGCTACGTCTTGGGTCTGTCCGACCCAGTGACCCGCCCTGCTCCCTACTGCCTACCTGATCAGCTGCCTCAGTACAGAGGATTCTAACAAGACATCGAACTCGGAATCACTCAGAATTAAGGCGCCTCAGTAGGAGCATTTTAATAGATCTAAGAATCTAAGATCTAAGACGTGTAGGATACAGAGAGCGCTAGGTTTTCACACAGACCCTTTGATCGTGTTTCTTTCCTCTGGCGTTGTAGCTACGAAAGGGCGCTGGGGACTACGTGAAGGAGCGAGGGATTGAAACCCACCCGCCTCTGGTTTGCTTCAGAGAGAGCATGACCAGGCTGAGAAAGACGACGACACCAGAAGCGACCGAGCTGCGCAAGCTACTGGGGAGCCAGAGCAACCTAAACTATGCTGCCCCCTAGAGGACGTGACGGGTGGATAAAAGACGGGTAAAGGATAAATGGTTGAGTGGGGAACTGGGCAGAGTTTAATAAGGGGAAACAACTGTTTTGGTTGTTTGGGAAGGAAAAAAATAGCAAAAAGATTCAGATGAAGGATTTCTGTTGCTTTGTTTGTTTGGTGCTAAAATGTAAAATGTTTAACCTCAAATAAATGTGTACTGTTGTGTACGATGGTAAAGAAAACAAATAAAATCAAAAAGATTTCTGTACCAGTCAAAAGTTTGGACACACCTTCTCTTCAGTGGTTTTTCTTGATTATTTTTATTTTCTACATTGTAGATTAATAATGAAGACGTCCAAACTATGAAGGAACACACATGGAATTATATAGTGAACAAAAAAAGTGTTAAACAAACCAGAATATGTTTTATATTTTACCAACTCTACCTCTGCACAGCACAACTGATGGTCTCAAACACATTAAAAAACGCAAGAAATTCCAGAAATTAACTCTAGACGAGGCACAAACATTAATTGAAAACCGTTCCAGGTGGCACCTCATGAAGCTGGTTGAGAAAATGCCAAAAAGTGTGCAAAGCTGTCATCAGAGCAAAAGATGGCTACTTTAAAGAATATAAAATATAAAACATATTCTGGTTTGTTTAACACTTTATTGTTTACTACATAATTCCATGAGTTCCTTCATAGTTTGGACGTCTTCATTATTAATCTACAATGTTGAAATTTACTTTTGACTGGTACTGTATATTGGACTGTTAGTGCTGCTCTTTTACCCCTTTTCCACCAAAAGAACCATGGTTCTGGTTCTTGAACTGGTTCTGTTCAGGTTTCTTTGAACCTTGGTGTTTCGTAGAGAACCGACCCGCGTTTCCACCAGGTTTTTGGGAACCAAGCCTGCGATTAACTGTGGGGATTTGTGCTGCCGTTACAGATGTTCGTTTCTATGTAAAACGCATGGATCAGCTGTTGGTGATAATTAGACGTAGACGTGTTCGTCTCAGTTGTTGTTTTCTTTAGTTCATCATGTGAGAAGCGTTTTGCGCTTCGCTCTCACCGCGACCCTCGGCACAAATAGCCGCTCTTGCTCAGCGCTCGACTCCAGCGATAAAACGTCACTAAAGTTCCACGACACGAACAAACATCTGTGTGAAATAACCATCAAGCCTAGTCGAACAGCTCCACATGTATCTGTGTCTAACTGGATTTACTTCACGTGTGCTGGTTCTGAATCCACAAAAAGCTTCAACTAAATAAAGAGTAACGTGACAATGTACTAAAAGTACCACACAGGAACTAAAATCTCTGTTATTACTGGTTATAAGCGCTCTGTACTGGTTATAATGTCTCATATGAAAGCACCCAAACCTCGACACTGACACGCCCACATGATGTCACGGTTCGCGCTGAAAAAACCCAGTATTCTGTGGTGCCAGATTAGAACCCTAGTTCTCTTTTCCGGTGGAAACACGCGAAACCGGTTCAAAATCAAGTTCGCGAACCGGAACGGAGCCGGATCCGCGCCGGTGGAAAAGTGGTACAAGGGTACTTGATTTTGAACCAGTTCCACGTGTTTCATACGAAAAAAAGAGGTTCCAGAGAGATAACTAGGGTTCTAATCTGGCATCACAGAATACTGGGTTTTTCAGCGCGAACCGTGACATCATGTGGGCGTGTCAGTGTCGAGGTTTGGGTGCTTTCACATGAGAAGCTGCTAAACCACGTTTGTGATTATAACCAGTAACAGAGTAATTGAGTGTTTGTGTGGTACTGTTAGTACATTCAGCCACGTTACTCTTTATTTAGTTGAAGCTTTTTGTGGATTCAGAACCTGGAGCTGCAGAACCAGCACACGTGAAGTAAATCCAGTTAAACACAGATACATGTGGAGCTGTTAGACTGGGTTTGATGGTTATTTCACACAGATGTTTGTTCGTGTCGTGGAACTTTAGTGACGTTTCATCGCTGCAGTCGAGCGCTGAGCAAATCGGTTATTTGCGCCGAGGGTCGCGGTGAGAGCGAAGCACAAAACGCTTCACAAATCACCGACAGCGGATCGATGCTTTTTAAATACAAACGAACATCTGTAACAGCAGCACAAATCCCCACAGATAATCTACACGCTCCGCTTTGTCGTGTTGATGACGCAGGCTTGGTTCCTAAACACTGGTGGAAACGAGGGTCTGTTCTCCACAAAACACCTGAACAGAACCGGTTCAAGAACCAGAACCAGGGTTCTCTTGGTGGAAAAGCGCTATCCGTGTCTGTGCTGTTAAGTCTGTTGATCCGAACATCTTTTAAATTTTTTTTTTTATTTTCAACTAAAGTCGTGAAATTAAATATTAATAAAGCAAAGCTTGAGTTTGAAACAAACTAAAGTCGGTCATCAGTAAACGTAAAGAGGATAATTATAGCGGCCGGGCAGCTAATTCAACCATCAGAATAAATACAGAAAACACAAAGAAAGAAGAAAGAAATGACATGTCATTAAAGTTAGCATTTTATTATTGAAAAAAAAAAATAAAACAAAGAAATAAACCCTCAAAAAAAACCTAAATATTTACAGGTCTCTTCTGAAATGCGTTACAGGAGCAGAAAAGGCCTTTTACCATTTTTAAAAATACTTTAAACTTTTTAAAGTCGATCTATCATTTATTTTTTTGCGTCAGGCCTAATAACGATTGCATTTTACGAAACGTGCAAGCCAGCGGGTTCAGGAACCCTCCCCCCCCGTCCACTCCGTCTGATTTTTTATGTTTTTGAAGTCTTCTTTCTTTTGCAAGTGGACGAAGGTTAAAAAAAACAAACAAAACAAAGTCCAGGGTGGCACTCGGCGCCCCCTCAGCAGCAGCAAGGAGGTCAAAAGTCCACGATCCGCCTCCTGTTTAGTAAGTAGAGCCAGCCGGAAGCAATTCGCAACCCCCCCAACCCCCCCGTTCTGAACCGCCCTGAATACAGCTCTGGATTTATTACATTTTATTGACGGTTAATTAATGAAGAAAATCATAAAGCAAGAAAAAACACACACACACACACACACACACACACACACACACACACACACACACACACACACACACACACACAGAATTTCATTCATTCGTCCATTAATAAACAGGCTGTGAACGTAAAATTCGAAGGATTCTCAAAAATATAGAGCTCTGAGCAGCTTTCTATGATCGCACTCGCATTACTGTGACATCATAAGCCGAGCGTCGCGGCTGTATTTGTGACGTCACAGCGCACAGAAGTAATAACGGAACAAAGTCTCCTCCTCCTCCTCCCGGCTTCTTGATCCTCTCGGTACAAAGTCATCCAGAATTTTCATCCAAAAAACAAAACAAACTCGCACGAGTGAAAAATGAAACTGAAACCGAATCGAACTTCTCTCGTCCTCCTGAACTCCGATTCTCTCCTCGACTGTAAAACGTCTGTGAGTAGTGTCGGCGGCGCTCTAACCGTTATCCGATTCGTCCTCGGCTTCTCGTAACCAGGTGAAAAAGGCGGTGACGGATTTGAGGGCCACGCCCTTGCCCTGCTGCTCGGCCGGGTCTTTGCTGGACTCCCACTTGTAGAATCCTTCCTCCTTGATGATGTCCTCGTCGTAGAGCACGTCGAAATACATCCGCAACAAGTCTGTAGAGGAGAAAAGAGGAGAAGGCAGGTAGTACAAGTCCTTTTTAACCCCAAACTGTTAGTACAAATTCTTCAATCCTCATACTGTTAGTACAAGTTCATTTTACCCCATGGAGTCCCGTTTTACCCCATACAGTTAGTACAAGTCCTCTTTAGACCATACTGTAAGTACAAGTCCTTTTTACGCTATAATAATAGTACAAATCCTATTTGACCCCAGATCGTTAGTACAAGTCCTCATAAAGTCCCGTTTTACCCCATACAGTTAGTACACGTCTTCTTTACATCATACTGTAAGTACAAGTCCTCTTGTACTCTATACAGTTAGTACAAGTCCTCCAATCCTCATACTGGTAGTACAAGTCCCATTTTACCCCAAACTCATAGTACAAGTCTTTTTTTAACTCCATATAGTTAGTACAGGTCCTACAGTCTTCATACTGTTACTACAAGTCCATTTTATTAGTAAAATGTTAGTACGAGTCCCTTTTTTTACCCCATACTGTTAGTACAAGTTCTCCAGTCTTCATTCCGTTAGTATATGTAATCTTTTACTCCATGCTGTTAGTACAAGTCCTCTTTATCCCATACAGTTAGTTAGTACAAATCCTCTTTTACTCTATACTGTTAGTACAAGTCCTTCAGTCACCATACAGTTAACACAAGTCCTCTTTTAGCCTATAGAGTTAGTACAAGTCCTCCAAAACTCCCCAAACCTTCATACTGATATACACACAGATCTTGTGGGTGATATGCATGTTGGATAACTTTGTTCCTTGTGCTTTTATATGCAGCAACACCAGCTATAAGAAAGGGGGCAATTACTTTTTCACATAAGTCTATTATCTAAGTGAAATCCATTCACTTAGAACGTAAGTCCTGGGACTAAGAGGGTCAGGAGCCCGACAGTGGCTTCTCGGCAGAGCTGGGATTGGAACCCTTAACACTCGGAGCTACACACACACACGCGCACACACACACACACACACACACACGCACACACGCACACACACTTACTAGGTGGTTGCTCCATCTTCACCATGAGGCTCTGTAGTGCATAGAGAGCCTGCAGCTCCTTCTCCTCGTCCTTAATGTAGCGATGCAGCAGCTTGGCCCTCTGGGTAATCTCCTTAGGGTCGACTTTGTATGGGTTCTCGCCTACACACACACACGCGCACGCACGGCACACACACACACACACACGATTACAAATTTGTAAAAAAAAAAAAAAAATAACAAGCATTTTTGCTTGTAGCTGCTGTTGACAGTCACTCACAGATGATGGCAGCCTGACACACCGAGGTCATCAGAGCTCGAACAAAAGCGTTCGACGACGTCTCCTGCTCGTCCAGGTTCGCCTACGAGACACGAGATTAAACAAAATGTTTACAGGGGCGTCCAGATCCCCCACCCCCCAGTTTCCCCCCCACATATTTCCCCCGATCTAATCTTGGACACCCGGCCAGGTCGACAGCACAGTCTGGGATTCAACCTCGAGATCTTCAGACTAAGAATGACTCCATAAAAATACCACGATTGGGACCAGTCGGGTCACCAGCAGTCTCACACAAATAAACAAACAGACAGAGGATCAGAAGAGTTCGGTACCTCCACCCAGTTGTAGATTTGCTGATCATCAGCTTTGTCCTGCAGCAGATAGTCCAGCTGTTCGGAGATCTCCTCTGGACCTAGAGTTTTCCTACTGCTGCTGCCAGCCTTCATGCCCTCCTCGCCCAGAGTGAACGCCACGCCCTACACACACACACAGCACAAGGTTCAGTTCTTGTGTCCGGGTGGAAGACAAAGTAGGAGACTTGTGTAGAACAGGGTGGAACAGAGCGATGGGTAAAACAGGGAGCGAACTGAGGGGCTCAGGGTGGAATGAAGCAAGGGGTACAGAAGGGAATGGGTACAGGGTGGAACAAATGGAGAGGAAACAGGGTGGAAGAGAAGGTTTCAAAAGAAACAGGATGGGGGAAAAAAAGAGGGGCTATGTGTGGAATGAGTTGAAAGAAAGAGGGGATCAGGATGGAACAGGGTGTAAAAAACAAAGGGGCTATGGGTGAAACAGGGTAAATGAAAGAAAGGATCAGCATGGAATGAAACAAGGGGTACAGAATGGAATAGATACAGAGGCTCAGGGTGGACGAGAGAGTTTCATGTACATAGCAAGGGTGGGACAAGGTGGAAGAGAGAGGGGTACATGGAACAGGGTGGAACAAATAAAGGGGCTAAAGTTGAAATAGCGCGATGGGGCTCAGGGTACAACAAAGAGGGCTCAAGGTGGAACAAACAAAGTGGAAGAAAGAGGGGTTCAGGGTGGAACAAAAACAGGGGCTCTGGGTGGAACAGGGTACAAGAAAAAGAGGGGTTCCGGGTGGAACAGGGTGAAAGCAAGAAGGGGTTCAAAGTGAGGGGCTCAGGGTGGAACAGAGCAAAGAGATCAAGGGGATCAGGATAGAACAAGCGAGGGGGTCCAGGGAATCAAAGTGGAACAGAGCGAGGGGATTAGGGTAGAACAGAACGAGGGGGTTGAGGGGATCAGGGTGGAACAGAGTGAGGGGGTCAAAGGGATCAGGGTGGAATAAAGCAATGGGGTCCAGGGAATCAAAGTGGAACAGAGCAAGGAGATCAGAGTGAAACAGAGCAAGGGGGTCGAGAGGATCAGGGTGGAACAGAGCGAGGGGGTAGAGGGTATCAGGGTGGAACAAAGCGAGGGGGTTGAGGGGATCAGGGTGGAACAGAGCAAAGGCGACCAGGGAATCAAAGTGAAACAGACTGAGGGGGTAGACGGGATCAGGGTGGAACAGAGCGAGGGGGTCCAGGGAATCAAGGTAGAACAAAACGAGGGGATCGAGGGGCTCAGGGTGGAACAGAGCAAAGAGATCAAGGGGATCAGGATAGAACAGAGCGAGGGGGTAGACGGGATCAGGGTAGAACAGAGCGAGGGGGTCGAGTGAATCAGGGTAGAACAGAGTGAAAGGGGTAAAGGGGATCAGGGTGGAACAGAGCAAAGAGATCAAGGGGATCGGACCAGAACAGAGCGAGGGGATAAGGGTGAAACAGAGCAGGGGGGGGGGGGGGGTCGAGGGAATCAGGGTGGAAAAAGAATCAGGGTGGAAAATATCAAGGGTCTCAGGGTGGAAAAACGAGAGGCTCAAGGGTAGAATGAACCGAGGGGCTCAGGGTGGAACACTAGAAGGGACTGAAGGTAGTTTGGGGTTAAATAAAGCAGATTTTCGATCGAACCTTCTCGGTTACAAACTTGTTGACGTCTTCGTCTTGCGGCAGGAAGTCCTTCCAGCTAAGCCCCGCCTCCCTCCACATGCCTCCTACCTTCTTATGGCTCTAACGAGAGAGAAAGAAGAGCGATCAGCGTCTCACACACACACACAC
This sequence comes from Trichomycterus rosablanca, assembly GCF_030014385.1. Lineage (NCBI taxonomy): Eukaryota > Metazoa > Chordata > Actinopteri > Siluriformes > Trichomycteridae > Trichomycterus > Trichomycterus rosablanca. The sequence goes on from NC_086007.1 coordinate 26,907,337, forward strand.
ACACACACACACACACACACACACACACACACACACACACACACACACACACGAATACGTACCATTCCTTTACAGAGCAGGTCGAGGATGTGAGCCAGCAGATCTCCGGCTTTGTCGATGGGTACCAGCGGCTTAGCCACCTCCCTGCAGGACATCACACGATTCAATACGACACACGTACGCACGGTGACCGCGCCCTCCCCAACACACACCCGGGTGCCGTGCGACCCACCTGAAGAGCGCGCCCATGGGGATGCCACCCTCGTGCAGCATGGGCACGATCAGCTCGGCCAGGTAGACCCAGATGTGGGGCACGTCGATGGCCATGTCCTCGGCCACCTCCAGGACCTCCATCAGCCTGCGCGCGCACACGCACACACACACACACCAAAACATAATCGATCAATATACAGAGTACAGAGATCAGACGCTCGCTATAGCAACCTTACAAACCGGGCATGGTTCAAGGTTGCCAGCTTTTACGCCACAATAATAGCTGGTCAACAATAGTCCACCACCTTGACCGAACAACATTTTGAGCGTCCTCACCCTTTGTAGTACTGCTGTGAGGAGAGCGTTCCTGCTTTAACCAGGTGATGCAATAACAATCCCATGTGCTCCCTGGTGATGGTGCTGCGCTCCAGCGTGGACTCGATACCCGTCCTCACGAACACGTTCAGTATCGATGGGCAGTTCAGCTCCGCCACGCACTGCAGCGCCTCCTACGGGACGGGACGGGACGAGAGCGAACGTGTATATGTCAACGTCCTGAATCGAACACTAAGCTGGTGATGGTAGTGTGTGTGTGTGTGTGTGTGTGTGTGTGTGTGTGTGTGTGTGTGTGTGTGTACCTTCATGTCATTGATGTGTAAATACTCCTCAATGATGGCGGTGGATTTCTTCTCCAGCTCCTCGAGGCCGAGAGCAGGTTTGGACGGCGCGGGCGGGAGTGCAGACGCGGGTTCTCGCCTCACTGCATCAAATATAAATAAATAAATAAATAAATACCACACGAACACCCGGGACAACGTACGTCAACAAACGTGGAACTAGACGCTCACCGTCGTCTTTGCTGTGCTCTCGGTGTCGTTCCCGCTCTCTCGGACGCTCGTCGCTCATGCTGGCGACCCGCCGCACCGCCTCGGCCGGCCGCTGCTCCCACCCGTCCTTGTCTCTGCTGAAGCTGCGCTTGGTGATGGCGGGTCGGTTCCGGTCCGGACCGCCCTCGAGACGGTCGCCTCGGTCGGCGCGGTCTCTACTCGAGCTGTTCCTGTTAGTGCGGGGTAAGCGAAACGAGAAAACCAAGCCGAGTCACGGTTTAGTGTCCTAACATATATATAGACAGCCAAAAGTATGTAGACACTACAAGTTCCCTGAACAGACAGTAGGGGTCGCTATTGCGGCGGGATTCACTAACTTGTACTAACTCGCTAGCCTGGTCAGGTGTATCTAACAGACCTCCATTAGGATAAACAATTCAGGGATTCATAAAAATCCTAAATCTAGGTGTCTACATAGCTGAAAAGAAGAGAATGGTGAACACTCACCTCTGAGGGACTCTCCGGTCACTGTCGATGTTGGAGGAGGAGGAGGAGGATGATGATGACGAAGACTGCTGGAGGGCTGAGAATCGATTCAGTGTGCTCGGACGACCAGGATCTTGAGCTGCACACCAGAAAGACGGATCTTGGTCAGGAGTAAAATAAAAGGTTCTCTCCAGAGATGGAAGAACTTGTTGGATGGACCACAGGACTCATTTAGATGCTGTTCAGACTGTTCACACACAACTCACCGCTCTCACTGGGTTTAGCACCAGAACCGCCACTGCTCCCTTTGCCCCAGCTACCCCATGATCCTTTACCCCCGGGTGCTAGAAGCTGGTTGTTGAAGTCCATCGCTCCAGGCTACAAAATCAGAGTTAGAGAAAAGATTAACTGTATAGAACCTGTGTGCTCGATTAAGACACAGATCCCAAATACGTTTGGAAGTTTTTTTTTTTAGCATGTTCATCACCCAAACTTGTACAGATACTGAAATCTGTAGTACTGATGCACCAGGAAACGCAGCAGCAACACGCAAATAACTGTTTGGTTAGATTCTACTGTACAATGCGCAAAGCTGAAGGTAAAAACACCGCATCACTGAGTAATGCGATCATTTATACACTTAAAGTGCAAAATTAATCCTATCTAATGAAAACAAACAGCATATTTTGGTCAGATGTCCAGTTAGGAAGCCAAAACACTATTTGGAACAGTTTGGCCAGAGAGAATTTGCATATAATTGCTTCAAACATGATAGAACAGGGCACTCGGGTGGCACAGATCTTAAATTCTCAAGTTTGGATCTATCTGAGGGAAGGAGGGATCGCGGCGTGTTAATTAATTAGGACTATTTTTTTTAGAGATGGGACGATCGATCGGCTACGAATCGGTATCGGCCGATTTTTAATCAAAATATGCTATCGGCGATGGGCGATATCTCCTAAAAGTAGCCGATCCGATCGTGTGATCTATAAAAGATCACGTTAAGTTAACAGCTCAGTGGATCGATCCAGACTTTGAGCTACGAAGCGCCAACCATCACATCACCATTCATCAACCATCGTACAGAAACCATCGTGAAAGCTCTTACGATGTAATTTTGCTGATTGTAATATTTACTTTAAAAAGATAATTCGACCCGGTCACATCTGAGTGGATTCTATCAGCACGTTATATAAACTCCTGGTTCACTTTGGTAAATCGTGAGCGGTTCTTACTTGTGATGTAGATGAGAACAGAAAACGTTACAGAGCCAATCCGAGGCAAAAGTTTATTCATTATCAAATTCGTTAGTTCAGGATCATCTGCTGAACTTTTAGGATCAGAAAACTTTTAGCTCCTTAGACGGAACGAGTCTGACTCGGTTACAGATCTGTGGTAATAACAGTGTAATGAAGCTTTATAATGTAAGAGAGTCACACAGAATGTTCTGTAGTAGCTGGTGTTTATTTAAAACCACGACATTTAATTAATAACAGTAAACACGGAGAGATAACCGAGAAGAGAAACTTACGCTTCACATAAAAACGAATCGACTCATGAATCAATGAATCACTTATAGCGATACTGTGAACAAAGCGTCTCTTCTAAAGGCACAAACACACACACACACACACACACACACACAAACACACAAACACACACACACACACACACACACACACACACACACACACACACACACTACTCCAGTCTATCTTCACTGTGAGGCTCTTTTTAAGTTTATTTACTGCTAATCCCCCCCCGATCGGAATCGGCTATCGGACGATGTCCCTGAAAGGAGATCGGAATCGGTGCCAAAAACCCCGATCGGTCCATCTCTACTATTTTTCTATCGATTAATCTATAGACTATTTTAGCAACTAGGTCGACCAATCGTGGCAGCCCTATAATTAATAGCAATGCACAACACCAGATGCGATATGGTTCTCCGTTACCCCTTTTCCACCAAAAAAAAACCACGGTTCTTGAACTGGTTCCGTTCAGGTTTCTCTGAACCTCGGTGTTCTGTAGAGAACCGACGCGCGTTTCCACCAGTTTCTGAGAAGCATGCCGCGTCATCAGCGGTGGGCGTCACTTAACGAAAGTACAGAGCGGTAATAACACGGCGGAGCGTGTAGATCATGTGCGAGCGTTTGCGCTGCTGTCACAGATGTTTGTTTTTATGTAAAAAGCATCGATCAGTTGTCGTTTTCTGTAGTTCATTGACGCGAGAAGCGTTTTGCGCTTCGGTTTCACCGCGACTCTCGGCACAAATAGCCGGTTTGCTCAGCGCTCGACTCGAGCGGTGAAAGAGCACTAAAGTTCCACAACACGAACATCCATCTGTGTGAAATAACCACCAGATCTACTCTAAAATACCACGTGTATCTGTGTTTAGCTGGATTTACATCACGTGTGTTTATGCAGCTCGGAGAGTTGAAAAAGAGTTCATCTTTTTAAAGGCGCTTTGAAAATATCAGCGGCAAACTGGCTCGAAATGTGATCAGGTGAAGTTTAAAAGATAAAGATGCAGCATTAAGCTCATTGTTGCTGTCGCTATGCTGTACAGCATGACACGCCCACAGACGGACGTCACGGTTCGGGCTGAATAACCCAGAATTCTGTGGTGCCAGATCGGCCCGCTAGTTCCCTCTCTGGAACCTCTTTTTTTCCGGTGGAAACACGCGGAACCGGTTCAAAGTCAAGTTCGGGAACCGGTTCGGGCCCCGTGCCGCGTCGGTGGAAAAGGGGTACGAGAGGATCCGTCCTTCTAATGAGCTGAACACATTCACTAGCGCACGATGACGGATTCATACCTTCGTGATCTTGCTGAGGCGGCTGGGATCGATGGGACGGTTCTTGGTGGAAATGGGTACCGTGTTCCAGCCATCGTCCGGCGGAGCTCCGCGGTGTGGGCCGGGACCTCCACCCCGGGGTCCGAGCGTCACGCCTCCGCCTCCGCCACCTCCTACCCCGCCTCGAGAATCTTTCTTGGACAGGAGCTGCTGCTGGACCTTGGTCTGTTCGCGCTGCTCCTCCAGCTCGGCATCCTTGTGGATCTGCTCGATGGTCTTGGGCCCCTGGTCTCCTCGTCTGGGGACCCAGTTATTCTGAAAGAGAAGGAAAGGTTCAATGAGGAAAAAATTTAATTTGTTTGCCAGTGTGAGTGGCACAAAGATACAAAAAAAGTACCAACATGCTCCCCCTTGTGGAGAAACTTCTACCTGACTAGAAGACCGATTTGGTCCAGGATCATCAAGGTGCTTAAAATTTGAGCTAAAGCGATGAAGCACTGATCCAGAAATCCAGAGAGCTTTGGGAAGCTCAGTCATTATGTAAAGTTAATATATAGAACTTATATTTAATTTATAATATTCCATGCATTATTCTTCATCTAAACATATCCAATTCCCCACATCTCCACCTGTCAGAGATCAGCATCAGGTACAGACTGACACGCACTTCTCGCTGTTATTCATTATCTCTGTGTAGCACCTCAACCAGCCAGCAGAGGCCGCAATTGCGGCAGTAATGATTTACATTTACAACCTGAAGCATGTGCAATACATTTTTAAGTGTTATTTTTTATATATTTTCCATTTTTTATGTATTTATAGACACTTTTAAATCTCTATATTCTTGAAAGCTGCTGTTACATCGCAAATTTCCCCCTGTGGGATAATAAATGGCTATTTGATCTCATCTTATCTGATTAGAAATCCATAATGTTGTTTATTTATTTTTATAGATAGTGTTAAGTAAAGTAGTTTATTTCGTTTTCATCAACCGCTTTAGCCTGGTCAGGGTTGCAGGTGGTCCGGTTCCACCGGGAAACACCGGACAGGGCGCCGATCCACCACAGCGTTTGTGAATGTGAATGATCCATTTAAAAAAGGGGTCGAATACTTCTTTCCTCTCTCTGTATTCTCTCTCAGTGCTACATGCAGTCATTGACCTCAAAGAAGAAGCAGTGTGTAATTCTCCGTACTCGCCCACACCCTCCGCCCTCCCTCGAACTTCTGCAGAAACGAAACTCTGCCATTTTCCTGGAAGCTCTGAAGGGGCGGGTGAGCTTTCGTGCAAGCTGGCACTGAGCTCGGCCGCTTGGACACAAGCGACGACTGGAGGGACAAAAGTATGCGGACACCTGATCCCATCAAAATAATCGTCTGCTAAGACTGCTTAAAAGATTCTGGAGTGTGTTGGTGGGGATTTGTGCCTCCTTAGTGTTCGGTCACAGGGACACGGTCATGATGAAATAGCGAAGGCCCGTCCCTAGACTAAAGCCACAAAGTTGGAGGATGGGTGTGGCTGAAACACCACAAGCCAATAATTATGAAATGTCCACATACTTACATAGTAGTAAGCAGTAATTAAGCAGTTTAGGGAAGGCCCTTAGCTGCGTTCCTGTGCAGAGGTCACAAAGGTCCACACAGACAAGATCTGGTAGTCTGCACGGAGCCCTAAGCTCAACCTAACTGAAAACCTCTGGGATGATTTGACTTCATGGGCACGAATTCCCACAGACACACCAAGCTCAGAGGAGGAGGAATCCGATTGGCTTATGGCGCAGCGTGACCCTATTTTGGGAGTCTACGAGGGGGTCTATGAGGCTTCACACACACACACACACACACTAACACACCTGTCGCAGGTCGAACACGTCCTGCAGCATGAAGCGAATCCTGGAGGAGGTCTTCCTCTCCTTGATGATCTTCTCCATCTGGTTGAAATACTGATTCATTCTGGGCTGCAGACAGACGAAGAGGGAGAGGAGGAAAATCCGTCATCATGGAACTCAAACTATAAATACACTCGGGAAGGACCTTCCCATTCCGGCAGTACTGAGACTCACATAGAGACATAGACAGTTAAGCAGAGGAGTAGTGGCTGTTACAGCATCAAGAAAAGTGAAAGACAGGGGAGGGGTCATATTTACGCCCATGGTTTCGGAACAGGACGGCCGATATGCCTAATATGCAACACTAGTGCACCAAGGCGCCCCATAAATAATGCCAATCGATGCCATGCCAGGGTGGCGCGTCGGTTTGATGCGTCTGATATGCGCTTCTTGGACGCCGGAGACAGGTGAGGCACGTGATAGGCCAGGGTGGGGCTGTGCACATGGCAAGGGAATCGGAAATGACTAAACTGTGTAAAAAAGGGGAAATGCCAAAGCTGGTAATACGACACACCTGGAGCCAAGAGTGTTAAGGGCCTCGCTCAAGGGCCCAACAGTGGCAACGTGTTAGAGCTAAGATTCGAACCCTCAACCTTTCGATTGATAGCCCAAAGCTCCACCTACTAGGCTAGACGGTAGGTAGAGTAGAGAGCAGAGAGTCAAGTTGACAGACAACCAATAAAAGCTAAGGGCACACCTGGAGCCGAGAGGGTTAGGGGCCTTGCTCAAGGGCCCAACAGTTAGAGCTGTGTTAGAGCTAAGATTCGAACCCTCAACCTTTCGATTCTCTATCCACCAGGCTACCACAGTCCCACTGACAGTAGAGGGCGGAGTCAAGTGGACAGACAACAAATAAAAGCTAAAGGCACACCGGGAGCTGAGAGGGTTAGGGGCCTCGCTCAAGGGCCCAACAGTGGCAGTGTTAGAGCCAAGATTCGAACCCTCAACCTTTCGATTGATAGCCCAAAGCTCCACCTACTAGGCTAGACGATAGGTAGAGTAGAGGGCGGAGAGTCAGGTGGACAGACGGCCAATAAAAGCAAAAGGCACACGTGGAACCGAGAGTGTTAAGGGCCTCGCAAGGGCCCAACGGTGGCAACGAGTTAGAGCTAAGATTCGAACCCTCAACCTTTCGATTGATAGCCCAAAGCTCCACCTACTAGGCGCTCACAGTCCCACTGACAGTAGAGGGCAGAGAGTCAGGTGGACAGACAACCCAAAGACTTATGGGCACAGAGACGAACAACAGATGGGAAGACAGACAGAAACAGTGTGTGTGTGTGTGTGCGTGTGCGTGTGTTACCCTGGCCCTCTCGAAGTCCAGATCCTTGCCGATGGTGGACAGCAGCCTACACAGGCACTCCAGACTCTCCTCGTCGTGGTTCTTCAGAAGCTTGACCACACAGTCGTGCATGATGGTCTCGGTCAGCATCTTCAGCTTGAACAGCTCGCCGATGAACTTGATGTTGCCGAGCGAGCGCCGCCGCGCCGCGTCCTTCGCTACCTCCAGCTCCTCCCTCAGCCGCTGGCGCTCCTCCTCCTACGGGAACGTGGGTAAATGTGTCATAAAAAAAAAAAAAAAAAGGAGACTGGGTCAGACTTTGGGTCAGACTTTGGGTCACAACGCGACGATCCTAAAGCTGGAACCGGAGGAAGGAAGCGGGCGCGTACCCCCGGCGCGGCGTCCAGCTCTTTCTGCTTCTTCTCGAACGCCACGTCGTCGTCTTTGTCCTTCTCGAACTCTTTCTGGCAGTGGTTCAGCAGCAGCTTTCGGAAATTCACCGACACTCCGGGTTTATCCGACGTAGGCACTTTCAACTGAAGGGACAGGCCGAGAGAAAACCTGGTTTAGAAACGGCAACAAGCTTCACTGACCTGTAATAAGGGTTTACACTGGCACCTATTGCAATTATTGCATTTTTGGGGGGGGGGCTCGTACCAGCCTGGCACTGGCCGAGGAGAGCTCTGACTATCACGCGTCATCAGGACACGTGCCAGTGACAGAGCCGCATCACGTACCGTAACACTTCTTATCCTAATCTAAAAGATTAAATCACTAAATCAATTATTCAGCAGCAATTAAGCCGACCGTGCCCGTCCTGTTGGACGCCCGGTCAGGTTGACCGCACCACACGGGATTTAAACATGACCGATCGAGACCTGACGGCTCGTTTAACCCTTTGGCAACACATCTGGTCAACTCGAGTCCAAACGAAAAGCCTCGTCAAATGAGGTCAAGGTGCTGCACGGTCCAGCCAATCTCCTGACTGGAATCCATTCAGGATTAAATTGCAAATTAGTTACGAATGACCCTGGTGCCAACCTCAGGCATGGACCAACTGTGCCCGACCGAGATTTATTGACTGATTGATTAGTTTTTTAGCGCCGTACCGACACACTGGGGTCTTTTATACGGCGATACTCAAGTTGCTTCTTCACTTTGTGTCATTTAAAACGAATTATAAAAGATGTTTTAGATTTAAATATGTAAAAAAATTAATTATTTTCCCTGGTGCTGTAGATTTAAGCACATTTCGTGTCTCGTGTCTGTCTGAGTTTAGTGTTTTGCAGTCTATCAGTATGTGTTTGATTGTTAGTCTCTCTTTACATCGATGGCAGGTTGGAGCATCTTTCCTAGAGCACCGAGATTAAAGGTTATTTATTTATTAAGTTCCTCCAGCCAGATAGCAGCTATCAAGAGAAACCCTATCCCACCCTCCCTCCATCCATCGGACACGCCCAATTCGGTCTTTTTCCCGTCCCCGGTTCTTAGGGTCGCTCACCCCCATGAGGCAGCGGCACATGTTGGCGTAGGCGACGGAGAAGTTGGGCTCGGAGATGGCTTTTTCGAACACCAGGTCGATCACGCCCTTCAGCCTCTCCTCCGTGTCGATGGTGAGCTCGGTGATCTGCTTCATCAGCTGCTGGAACATCTGGGGGGTGAGTTTATTCAGGACGCCCCGCACGCGCTTGAACAGGTCCTTGGTCCTCAGCGCCTCGGGATCGTCGGCCTCGGCGTCGGGCGCGGCGCCTCGCTTCCACGCGTTCTCCGACTTGTTCAGCTGTATGTCGTCGCCCAGGGACACGCCCGACAGGACGATCTTGCGCGGCTCCTTGCGCCCGCCGGACTGACCCGAGCGCCTGGGACCTGGCAAGAGCGGCGCCTACAGCGGGAGAGAGACGGTCATTTAGTCACGTGGTCAATTTGAGTTTTGCATTTTGTCCTTGTGAACCAGATGTGATCCAGAAATCATGAATTAGAATCTGTGCACAGCCAAGCAGGCTTTACATCACCATGGGCGTGAGGGTGGACGCCTATGCGCTGAAATCAGCACCTTAAAGCTAAACGAACATCTGCTGCCGATCAGACATAGATGTAAAGCTCGCTTGACTGTACACAGTGACATTCATCATCTTTGTTAAAAATCCAGCTTCCAAGTAGTCGCGAAACGTTCTGATGAAGCGACGGAGAAACTGACCGGGCCACGCCCGCCCCCTGACGGCCTTCCGAGATTGGCGAACGAGGGCGTGAAATCTGGACCGCAGTTCATCTTGCTCATGTCCAACGGCCTCAGAGGAGTCTTATTCACCTACAGAGAGGAACAAAGTCAGAAGAACCAGGAGTTATGGACATCGAGTAACACCAAGATCAGGTTCTGAGCTTCAAGTAACTCCACTGAACCCTCAGCAAGTCCCAAATGGGACGCATAGACACATCTGAGGCAGCATTTTTAATTTAATCTATTTAGCAACCCTGTCAGCTTTTATAAACAACAAAACGATCAAAATGTGGGATTAAAGCTTCAATTTAGGCTTTCAACTAACCCTAACCCTAACCCTAACCCTAACCCTAACCCCTAGCCAGACGTCTATAACCAAAATAGCTGGCCGTGCCTGGGGGAGGGCAGTGAGGTCAAAGCACCTGCGCAAGTGGTGGAGGGTTCACAGACGGCATAGCAAAACTCTCCGTACACGATACAGGTTTCTGTAACAGTCTACCTCTAGCAAATGGAAAGGGTGTGGGTTCAAATCCCGTCTCTAACCATTAACCCTGTCTGCTCCAGGGTACAAAAGCCTGAGTGCACGTTCACATGAGAAGCGGCAAAACCGCTGACTTTTTTTCCCTCCCATCTCTGTGCAGGCGCCATCAATCAGCCAGCAGAGGTCGTAATTGCACCAGTCATGAAAGAGAGAGAGACCCCAATCCGGCTTAATCCCGCCCATATCCGAACAACAGGCCAATCGTTGTTCATGTCAGCCGGCAGGCAGAGCCGAGATTCGATACGATGTGTTCCAGATCCCAGCTCTGGTTCCAGCGTGTGTTTTTACCGCTGCGCCACCTGCGTCCAAAACCGCTGACCTTTTCAAAGCTCCTCCAATAAGACGAACTGTTTGACCCGATGCATTAAAAGCATTATTATTAGAGATGTACCTATCGGGGTTTTTGGCACCAATTCCGATCTCCTTAGCAGTAAATAAAATAAATGAACTTAAAAAGAGCCTCACAGTAAAGATAAACCGGAGCAGCGCGCGTGTGTGTGTGTGTGTGTGTTTGTGCCTTTAGAAGAGACGTTTTGTTCACAGTATCGCTATAAGTGATTCATTGATTCATGAGTCGATTAGTTTTATGTGAAGCGTAAGTTTCTCTTCTCGGTTATCTCTCCGTGTTTACTGTTATTAATTAAATGTCGTGGTTTTAAATAAACACCAGCTACTACAGAACATTCTGTGTGACTCTCTTACATTATAAAGCTTCATTACACTGTTATTACCACAGATCTGTAACCGAGTCAGACTCGTTCCGTCTAAGGAGCTAAAAGTTCAGCAGATGATCCTGAACTAACGAATTTGCTAATGAATAAACTTTTGCCTCGGATTGGCTCTGTAACGTTTTCTGCTCTCATCTACATCACAAGTAAGAACCGCTCACGATTTACCAAAGTGAACCAGGAGTTTATATAACGTGCTGATAGAATCCACTCAGATGTGACCGGGTCGAATTATCTTTTTAAAGTAAATATTACAATCAGCGAAATTACATCGTAAGAGCTTTCACGATGGTTTCTGTACGATGGTTGATGAATGGTGATGTGATGGTTGGCGCTTCGTAGCTTAAAGTCTGGATCGATCCACTGAGCTGTTAACTTAACGTGATCTTTTATAGATCACACCATCGGATCGGCTACTTTTAGGAAATATCGGCCGATACCGATTCGTAGCCGATCGATCGTCCCATCTCTAATTATTATACTAAACAAACGAGTGAGGAACGTGATTAGTGGAGGAACTTATGAGCAGTAATAATGAAGAGAAGTTTAGTGCTCCTGTCTCCTTCTTTTACTACATTAAACCACGTTAAGCTTTATTTTAGACTCTGGGAGACGCTGATTCTGATTCTCACCGTTTCTCAGAAGCTGGAGCTGTAACACAAGTTTAAAAGTGAAACAGGGAGAGGAAACACAGATACATGTGGAGCTTTCGGACTGGATTTGATGACGTTTTAGAACGAGCGGGCAGTGGTACCTTATCCAGCACCACGTCGCTGATGTGCGGAAGCCCCTCGGGCTTGCTCATGCTGGCACTGATGAACTGGAAGCCCAGGAGAAACTCCCGGTCGTATTTCTTCTTCTCCTCCGGATCCAGAGGCTTCCACTGTTCTGTTAGAGACCGAGAGAGAGACGACGTGCGACCATCAAAAATATACCATAATAACCTTTCTAACGCCCAGACTCCACCGCGGGTGGCGGCAAAGCTGGCAACACTACACTCGAAACAAGGTACCTCAAGGATTGAGAGGTACTGAGCAGCCCAATCCACCTTCTGCATGAAGATACATGCAAGAAATCAAGACAAGCCTGGGGGAAGGGAATCTTGTCCTGATCAGATGGCACGAATTCAAACGAGTTTTTTAACCCCAGACTGGCATACTCATGGTCAGGTGTCCACATACTTTCGGTCAGCTTTAGTACGTGTGTGTAGTTTGTGACCTACCCTGTTTGTACTGATACTTCTGCTCGGTGGGCGTGGCCGGCTGGATGTTCTCGGCGTCCAGTTTGTCCTCCTTCTCCTCCCAAGTCTCCTCGACCTCCTCCACAGGGGGCGGCGCCACCTGGGCGGGCTGGACCCGCTCCGGCTTCGCGGGGGGCGTGGCTTCCGGTCGTGGGGGCGCCGGCTGTTTCGGACAGAAGGGCGTCGCGTCAGTAGCACATCGGATACGAGCGATGGCGCAGAAATGCGCGGTGACGACCCCCTTACCTCTTTAAAGGCGTCCAAGATGTCGCCGGTCTCCTTCTTGTTCAGGTCCTTCAGCTTCCTCTTCTTCTTTTGCACCGAAACAGCTGGACGGGAAACGAAAAGATGGGCATCAGCCGGCAAACCGCACGAGACACCAGGAGCTAAAATCCAGCTGTTTATCGGTTCTATATCATTAATCTCTGTAGCGTGACGACCTGATTATATTATTATATACACCCATCAGTCATAACATTAAAACCACCTCCTTGTTTCTACACTCACTGTCCACTTACCATATAGAAGCACTTTGTAGTTCTACAATTACTGACTGTACTACATCTGTTCCTCTACATGCTTTGTTACCCCATTTCATGCTGTTCTTCAAATGGTCAGGACCCCCACAGAGCAGGTATTATTTGGGTGGTGGACTATTCTCAGTCCAGCAGTGACAGTGAGGGTGTGTAAAAACTCCAGCAGCGCTGCTGTGTCTGATCCACTCGTACCAGCACAACACACACTAACACACCAGCACCATGTCAGTGTCACTGCAGTGCTGAGAATCATCCACCACCTAAATAATACCTGCTCTGTGGTGGTCCTGTGGGGGTCCTGACCATTGAAGAACAGCATGAAAGGGGGTAACAAAGCATGTAGAGAAACAGATGGACTACAGTCAGTCATTGTAGAACTACAAAGTGCTTCTATATGGTAAGTGGAGCTGATAAAATGGACAGTGAGTGTAGAAACAAGGAGGTGGTTTTAATGTTATGGCTGATCGGTGTATAACTGACCACATCTGGTGACAGTGTCTATATAAATAAGGCTAGCTCGGCTGCCCTAGATTTCACCGGTTAAAAGAAGCTGCTGGAAGACAGATTGAACCGCCCACAGTCAAGCAAGCTTTGCGTACATTTTTGAGCTTTTAAAAAGATGCCACACTCCACTTATTAAAGAACTCCTGGTGAACAGGGCAACTGAATATAAAAGGAGCTAGTGCTAATGCTAAGTGAAGCTCGGGGTGTGCCTCAAGGCTCAGTCCTCCACCGGAGCAGGTGTTAGAACTAAGACGTCAATCGCACAGCGATCACATTTTAAAAGCACGCACCTTGCATGGAGCTCTCCGGGGCTGCTGGCTGGGGAGGGGGCGTGTCCTCCCGCTCCTCAGCAGGAGGGGGCATGGCTTTAGATCCGACAGGCTCCGAGGGGGCGGGGGTTTCCTTGACGATCGGCTGTGGGGTCTCTTGAGCAACAGGCTCCTTGGCGACGGTTCTTTTAACAGCGGGCTCGCTGGTCTGTGGGGGAGCTGGACGAGTTTCCTTTACAGCAGGAGCAGGGGTCTCCTTGGCAACAGCTGCGGGGGTCTCCTTGGCAACAGCTGCGGGGGTCTCCTTGGCCACTGCTGCGGGGGTCTCCTTGGCCACTGCTGCGGGGGTCTCCTTGGCCACTGCTGCGGGGGTCTCCTTGGCCACTGCTGCGGGGGTCTCCTTGGCCACTGCTGCGGGGGTCTCCTTGGCAACTGCTGCGGGGGTCTCCTTGGCAACTGCTGCGGGGGTCTCCTTGGCAACTGCTGCGAGGGTCTCCTTGGCAACTGCTGCGGGGGTCTCCTTGGCAACTGCTGTAGGGGTTGCCTTGACAGTTGGCGCAGAACTCTCCTTTGTAACTGGTACTGGGGTCTCCTTGGCAACTGCTGCGGGGGTCTCCTTGGCAACTGCTGCGGGGGTCTCCTTGGCAACTGCTGCAGGGGTCTCCTTGGCAACTGCTGCAAGGGTCTCCTTGGCAACTGCTGCAGGGGTCTCCTTGGCAACTGCTGTAGGGGTTGCCTTGACAGCTGGCGCAGAACTCTCCTTAGTAACTGGTACTGGGGTCTCCTTGGCAACGGGTGCAGGCGCTTCCTTGGCCATGGCTGTAGTGATCTCCTTAGCAACTGGTTTCTGGATATTCGAAGCAACCGGTGCGGGTGCAGGTGTCTCCTTGGCGACCGACTTAGAAGTATTCATGGCAACATGAGTCGTTTCCGTAACAGCGGGCGCAGACGCCTGCTTGGCAACCGGAGGTTGTGTAGTTTTGACACTTGGGACAGAGATCTCCTTGACGACCGGTAGCTGTGTTTCCTTGGCAACCTGTGCAGGGGATTCCTTGACAACAGGGGGCATGGCTTTGAGAGTCCGCGCAGAGCTGAAATTAACGTCGCTGACGGGCGGAGCCTCCTTGGTGACGTCAGGCTCGGCGAGCGGACTCACGTCCCTCCTGGCGCCGGCCGTCAAACCGTTTACCAGCTGCAGCTCCCCCGGCTGCGCGATGGGCGACTCCACGGTCGGCTCCGAGGCGGGGACCAGAAGAGACAACGCTTCAGGTCCCAAGGTCGAACCATTGGAACTCGAGGTGACCGCCACGGACGATTTCACTTCCTGTTTTGTCGGCAGCGCGGCGGAAACGACCTTCGCCACGTCAGGGGGAGGAGCATCGACTACATCACTGATCGGGCTGGTGGGAGGAGGAGTGGGCGGAGCATCCGGCACAGGGCTTTCGCCCGGGGGAATCGGGAACTCCAGCGACACCACCGGCTTCACGCGGTCGTCTCTGGCCGCCGTTACGACAGGCGGCGCGTTCTCACCATTCGCCTGTGCGACGGCTCCGCCCTCCGGAGCGGACGATACAGACTGAAGAGAACCAGAACGAGACGAGGTCAGTAACCGGCAGCTGCTTTGCTGCCTCATGAGACTAATTTAATACTTCGTACATCCTCCACGCCAATAAGACAGCACTAAGTCTTCTCCTACAATTAGGGCCCTACTTAATTCACGCCCGCTTCCCGTGTAATCTGCAATTTGCTGTGAAATTCAATCTTAAATGTTTGTGTTTAGCCATTTTACATTTTACATTCATGAAGCGCTCAAGAGTCTCAAGTTTACCAGTTAATCTGCACTATGAGGCATCCAAGCAGCCCTACGGCAATTCAGTTAGCAATCGGTCAGGCAAAACGTCCAAGATGTCGAAGTAAAGCAGCTACAAACACGACTTTTAAATGTTGACTTTAAACGTTTTGGTATGTCACGGCATTCATGCTGCATCTACACACTTTACTACCCACCCTATAGCGTCAGTAGTTGTGTGTGTGTGTGTGTGTGTGTGTGTGTTACCTGAGGCGGTGTAGGTGTGGAGGCACTGCGGCCTCCGGACATGATCTCCTCGGTGATGTCTCTGCCCCCTTGATTAGGGTCTCGTATCCTTATCTGAAGCGAGAGAGAGACACGTTGGCACCAAGATTCACTTTCGAAGTTTTGCTCTTATTAATTTTACCGCTTTAATTACTTTACATTTCAAAATGCTCTTAATTTTGCTTTTTGCTTCAATTTCAATACAATGTCTTTCATTACGCTCATAAAAATTAATATAAACGTTAATACTGCAAAGTCGAATCTCCGACCGTCTGATCTTGAGCTGCTAAAAGAATCAGACTGAAGGAAACTGGAAATTCAAGTCGGTCATTCAAAGATTCAAATTTCACTCAAATTGTTCTGCTGATGTTACAATCTGTAATGAAAAACACACCATTTAACTCCAGAAATAAAACCAAAACAAGCTTTTTTTTTTTTACTGGTGACCCAGTACTGTATGTATACATGCAGCTCGGGTCAGAATTCACAAACCACCATAAATCTTTCTTAAGTTCGCATCTCTGTACATACTGGTTCGTTCCATTCCAGTGTCTGGCAAGTTCCAGCACAAAAACCGGGTTCTGATTAAATGATTGGTTTGTTTGTTTATTATTATCGGTTTTCGGTTCAAAGAAACGAATAAAAATCTGCGTCCTTCGTGTAGCTGGTTGTTTGGTTTATAATAATCAACACACACAGTGCTACAGCAAGGGTGGATCGTTCTCATGTCAGTCTACCATCCTTGTCAAGTGCCGTTATTACTGTATGTGTTGTTCTTTAATACCAATTTTTATAGAAGCACTTAGTTAGTGTGTGTTGTGCTGGTATGAGTGGATTTTAAACACCTCACTGTCACTGCTGGACTGAGAATAGTCCACCAACCAAAAACATCCAGCCGACAGCGCCCCGTGGGCAGCGTCCTGTGACCACTGATGAAGGTCTAGAAGATGACCGACTCAAACAGCAGCAATAGATGAGCGATCGTGTCTGACTTTACATCTACAAGGTGGAACGACTAGGTAGGAGTGTCTAATAGAGTGGAAAAACTGATCCACTCATACCAGCACAACACACACTAACACACCACCACCATGTCAGTGTCACTGCAGCGCTGAGAATCATCCACCACCTAAATAATACCTGCTCTGTGGTGGTCCTGACCGTTGAAGAACAGGGTGAAAGCAGACTAATGGACAGCGAGTGTAGAAACAAGGAGGTGGTTTTAATGTTATGGCTGATCGGTGTAGAGCATCCAGTCTAATTAATTGATCGTAAATATTGTCGGTTTTGGTGAGGGCTGTTCGTAGTTCTTGCGACCATGAATAATTACGCGCTGAACAAATATTAACCCTGAACAAATAATAAAGACTAATAATGTGTTCAATGAACAAATAAACTAGCCAAGAGATTATGAATAATAACATTTATCAGTTTAGCAGCATTATTCTTTTAGCTAAACAAATATATTGAATAATGATGTGCTAAACAAATAACAATGGATAATATTTGAAGTGAATAATGAACAAGCTAGCTGAATAATTGTTAATAATAGCTTGGTAAATTAATAATAACTTAAAAGACGAATAATAATGAAAAATAATGTACTAAACGAATAACAAGCTAAATGAAAAATAACGAACATTAATGTGCTAGACAAATAATAACAAATAATGATAAATAACAACAAGCTAGACGAATTTTAATGAACAATTACTTGCTAGATGAATAATAACGTACTAAGTTCGAAGTTCCTACTTTCAGTATCAAAGGCTTCGTTCAAATCATCATTCGCGACCTCGATCGATCACAAAACGTACCGATGCGAGAGTTTACGGGCGGAGCTCATCGTCCACATTTGGTCGATAAACTGGCACCTCAAACCCGGTAAGCTTCTGGGCTCCCGGGTGGCACGGCGGACCGCAGCAGGTCTACCGCCCTGACCAAGCGTCCAACGGATCGCTGCTGGTTGGTGAAAAGAAGCGGAGAGCGGATGCACGCGGCAGAGGAAGGAACCGAATGAACTGAAAAGCGACAGCGCTGGGAGAAAAAGGGAGTAATTGCTAAAATAAAATAAAATAAATGAAGGGGCGTTCAGTCTTATAAATAAATGCTTTTATTTTAGATAAAAAAATACGAGGTTAAAAGGAATTCTCAGGATCCACAGGAAGTGGATTTTTGCCCCGCAGATGCCTTAGAGGATATTCGGAGGAGTAAAACCGAGACGCCCACGAATCGAGTGATTCCAAAACCACGAGCGTTCGTTTACAGGCACCCCGTCAGCATTCCGATCCGTGCGTACGACGTTCGCCGAGCGGGGACGTCAAAAAAAGTGCCAATAAAACCCCGTTTTTATTCCTCCGGCTTACCGAGAACGAGTCGACAGGCCCGAATCGTCCCGGGACCAGAGTCCGAACCCTGCCCGGCTCGCCAACACACACGTACACTTACCCACCAGCGTCTAGCTCCACACACACACACACACACACACACATAAAGATATTCAGAGCAAGCCTGAGAGAGGCCTGTGAAAGGAGTGCAGGAATGTGGCCACGCCCATCGAGAGAGACAAATAAGGGGAGGATATTTCCCTTCCGGAATCGAGAGGGGGGCGGGAAAGGGAACGGAGCCACGTGGAGCTGCTGAGCTGTGCTGGCTTGTCCCACACACACACACACACACACAACCATAGACGGCAAAGTGTAAAACAGCAGAATGACGCTGCAGTATACTAGCAGTGCTAATGCTAACCACATGCCTTCGCCAGCATTTCTTCACACACACACACACACACACACACACAATGTCAAGAGATTCCAACCCCACAATCCTCTACACACACACACACACACGTACTCACTCCACACGGCTCTGGCCTCCTCTCCGGTCCGTTCTCCTCCGTTCATTCCTGCGCGTGATAAACCCAGCGACCGTTCCGCCGCGTCAGCCACTCCGAGCCGCTAACGCACTCGGAGCGACACGGAGGGGGCGTGAGCACCCCAGCGGGCCAGAGTTCGCCCCCCGTGAACGCCTCCCGGCCGTAAACTCTCCGATCCGTGCGCTGCGGAGATCGGCGAGCAGCGGAGCGGCCGCGGATCAGTCGGACGAAACACGTCTACACCTCGGACACACGCGGCGACGAGCGATCCACCTTTGCGCTTCGTCGGTGCAGAACGATCTAACGTGGAGAACGTGGCGGCGAGCAGCGAGCGGGACCGGCTCCACATGTAGCCGCCGATAGGGGTGTAACGATGCACCACAATTCCACGATTCAGATCGATCTGGCATGCAATATGAATCGATATTCACTTTAGACAGCAGAGGGCGCTGGCGCTATACACCTCGCCTGGTTGACGTCACTGGCGCTACGTGCCAGGTTGCCAGATTCGGGGTTTTCCAGCTAAATTTGGCTTCATTAAAAATGGTTTTGCATAGTTTGTACCTACCTCAGAAATAAAACGGGATTCATTATTTAGATAAATAAAAGATCACAAATACAGGATTTTATTTTATTTTTTTAGAGAAATAATAAAAGGAAACTTGCAATCGTATCGTGAATCGCATCGTGGGTAGAGTGTATCGTTACATCCCTAGTAGCTCACCATTTCAAGATGGGACCAACCGAACGTGCTAATTTTATTTATTTATTTTATAATATTAGGATTTTAACGTCGTGTTTTACACACTTTGGTTCCATTAATTTTGTCCCTTATTCTCTCGATTTTTAGCGCGTCCAATTTTTCCTGCTGCTGACCCACGCGCCTGACTGAGGAGAGCGAACTGACACCGAGCAGTGGCCGACTGCACCAGCCGAGTTCATACGCGGATCAGCCCTGTGCGCGGAGAGCCACACCCTGATCAACGCATCATTCCTCGACTCTGTGCAGACGCCATTGAGAGATTCACCCCTCACCTACATACCCCTAAATCCTGTCTCCTCACACCTTTTTGCACATTGAAAGGACACTTGTATCCTGTATTACCCACTATAAAACCAACACCCCACTACCCCAATCTATTCCCATTCCATTTTCCCCTTAATCTCCTCCTCGCCTCATTTCTTGCGTAGATAAAAGATCTTCCCAAAATACGTCTAGTTAGATTCTGTCGGTCTTCCAAGCTGCGCCCATACGTCTGTATGTGTTAATAAACTACTCTACCCTGAAGACCGGGTCTCCTGACTCCTGTGTGTCGAATTAACTTGGTGCCGTGACCCGGATGGCAAACTGAAACCTACTCGGTGAGTAAACGCCATTTCGAACCCAAGAGAAATTGTGGCTAAATAAGATGAAGGAGTCAGTAAAGGTTTTCCTCCTTGACAATCAACCAGCCAGCCAGCAGAGGTCGTAACTGAGCCTCGGACAATGTATTCGAAGTATTCGAAATCCCAGCTCTGGTGGACTCGGCTTCTCCCACCCCAAAGTCCAAGGAACCATCAGTGGATCTCCACCAAAAACCAAATCTAAGGCATCAAGTGTCCAGGACTGCAGTGGGATCGATCATTTTAACAGAGCTCCAGCAGTCTGCTGCAGATACAGGAGGACTTGTTGGATGGACAACCATCACAGTGTTGAGTAAAAGGCATGACCGTACAACCTGGCGAATACCATCCAACAGTGAAGCATGGTGGTGGTAGCATGCCACGGTGTTTCTCCGCAGCAAAGATATGACGACTGGAGGACTAATTATTACGGGACGGTCGATTGCAGCCAAATACAGGAACATCCACAGCGCGTACGGAGATTAATGTGCATTTACGAAGCTGTTAAAACCTTTAATTTATTCAATTAATTTATTTATTAATTCGCGTGTGTCAAATCGCCCGTCAGACAACCCGTAGCACCGTAACCGAACCGAATCCCGCGCCAACAAGCTACGGAGCGATAAAGACCCGATTCCCGGCACGACAGCAGTAAACGACAGACCTTTACCTGTTTGCGTTCCCGTTTGGCCGGCGGCACGTGCTGCGGAGGGGGCGGGGCTTGCTGCTGCTGCTGCTGCTGCTGGGGGGCGGGGTTCATCATGACGGGCGCGGCGGCCACGGGAGGCGTGAACTGGGGCTGGGCGGGGTAGTACGCTCCAGCTGTGGGGAAAAACAAACAACAACAACAACACGACGGACGGTTAAGTACGGCGCCGAGATACAGTCACGGGAAGAAGTTTGTGAACCCTTAGCGACCGTCATCATAAAGCATGAGCTGATCTTCATCCCAGTCCAAATACCTCCGACATTCTGTCTCGCACTCACAATCCCGGCGTGAAAAAGTATGTGAACCCTCGAACTGAACGGCAAGAAGCTCTTCTCTACACGCCTGATCAGACGTGCGCAGCAGAGGCTACGTTTACACGCCTTTTTAATGCTTCCGAGATAAATACGTCAACAACGACGCCGAATTCTCCAAGCTGGAGCTGGAAACGGGTACTGGTCCAAAACCAGGGTCCATCAAGGTACCGGGACAGATTAATGCCCAAGGCGGACATCATGGGTAACCTGGACGCCAGTAAGGGCTCCATTACAGCCAAAAACAACAGCCTGGCTGCGTAATCAGAGCGCGCGGTCAACAGGTCGGGTGCTAGACTGACCTGCCTGCTGTCCAGACCGGCCTCCTGATAAAGACACATTCGTCCATTTCTAAGTTAGTGGTTTCTAACTGGTGTCAGTCTATCCTATATAACCCTGATCCCAGAGAGATCCGCGGCGTTCCTGGACGTCGTTGACTTTCAGTTTGCTTGGAACATTAGACGAGCTGTGTTGACGTGCGTGTGCTCCTGAAGTATCGTGGTTTCAGCCACTGTTGGGCCCCTGGGTAAGGCCCTTAACACTCTCGGCTCCCAGGGACACCATTTAACATCTGAGCCTGTCTAGATGTCTGTAACAAATAAAGGTGTTCCGTTCTATTTAAGCTCAAAGATTTATTTATTTTTTTAATTCAATCCTTTAATAATGTCATGGACTGTAGATGGTAAAATGGCAAAATTCCTGTGCTGAACTTAAATCCTTGCCTATAAACACCTGAGCCTTTCACCTGCTACCTGTTTATGCGTTTTTATATCATTATATTGCCCTGTCCCAACTTTTTTTTGGTATCAAACTAGGATTTAAATGACACTTGTGCTTATTTTGTTATTGTTATTATTATTATCCCGTCACATTCTATCTCTCTGGCACGGTGGTGGCTGCAGTCTTGAGCAGCCTGAAGTCCAGACTAAATATAGGACCGTGAGGTCAGAGGCTCTGGACTCGGGAACGAGGGAGGAAACCGAACAAACCAAACGGAGAACACGCAGACGAGCGAGCACGTACCGTCCGAACCGGCGCTGGACGTCCTGTTCCCCATCGTCCCTCCCAGCACCTCCTACCTCCTTCAACCGTGCCGGGTTCTGAACTCCCTAGTTCGGGTCTCTGTCCTGTACGCGAGGTCGCAGCAGCAGCGGTCAGTCCCGAGCGATCTGATCCACAGCGAGACCCCGGTGGCATTTTTTTTTGGGGGGGGGGGGGGAGGAGGGGGGCACAGGGAGCGCATTAGATCGCTCAGCAACCCGATAAAAATAACCCGGCGTGAATGCGCTCGTGCCTACGTGTCCGCGTGACGCGAATCACATCGACGACGGCTAGCGGGCAGAGAGATACAGCGCCGCCTCGTGGCCGGGAGGCGAGCTTACACATACGCAACAGTTACACCGTACTTCAAGGTGATTTCCAAAATCTCATGTGGGATTGGGTGTGTGTGTGTGTGTGTGTGTGTGTGTGTGTGTGTGTGTGTGTGTGTGTGAGAGAGAGAAACATTATTAGATGTCCAATCCTGCCCGACTTCACTCTGGATGGCCCACAAAAATACCACACTGCCACCTACTGGACATTATCGAGCTACTGCTCCAACTGAGGCGCCTTAATCCCGAGTGATGACCTGACCGAACGACGAGGGAGCGTCCGACACAAAGAACGACAAACGTGGAGGACAAACGCAAAGCGGAGCAACCAACGGAGTTCCTTTCGAATGCAAATAATTTCTCGCTGATGTTTAATCTGTATAAAGGTGTGATTATACGAGTGTCGTTTATTTGTAAATTGGGGCGTCAGGGACAGTTTGAGAGGGAGACTGTGCCGCCTGAGGCTAGCTGTGTTCGCTTAGTAAGCTAAAAGTAGAGCGTCTAAATAATCTGCCTCATGAGTTCAAGGTCTTGTTAGAATCCTCTCGACTGAGGCAGCTGATCAGGTAGGCAGTAGGCACTCTCCCTAGTTTCCCTGACCTCGACCCTTCTGATTTCATACGTGGTGCTTTATTTTACACCAGACAGTGATGGACTGTCCCCCCCGTTGCCCTGACATGTTACTTCACGCCTTGACAGTGCCACCACCAGACAGCAGGGGTCGCTGTTGCTGGGACTAAGAGAGGAGACCGTATCCGCCCTCGCCTTCAGACACGACCCGGCCGGGATGGCGCCACGCCAACTCCGACACTCGGCAGCGGTGCGCTAGTGCGTCAGACCTAAACTGGGTCGCAAGTCGAAAAAAAAAATGGGCCGCAGAATTAATAAACCCCCCCGCGGAGGCTTTACGTTACACCTCGTAAACCACAGTGAGACCAGATCGCCACCATTTTCATTAGTCGCATTTTTCGTCCCCCGTTTTTCCTCCCGATTTAGCGCATCCGAGGAGAGCGCGGCGCTTCCTGCACGGGCGTCTGTTCCGCCAGTCAGGGTCCTTACACAGCGTATGAAGGCCCGCCCACCACCAGTTAGTATCTCCCGCAGGCACCGCCAACCATGCCCGCCGCCACCTGGGCGCCTTTTTTTCCCCCATTAGTTACGCACGTTTCATTTTGATAAACCTGATGTGTTGCCTGGGTCAAATTAAGGGGTACGTACCATATTCGGCTGGACTGGTTCCAGGATAGAAGCTGGTAGAACTGGCGACCTGGTACTGCTGAGTGGGCACGTACGAGGGGCGGTACTATAAAAAAACAAATAAAAAAATCCAGACAACAAGAGTCCTTTAATACATTTAAAAAAATAACAGGACAGTTTTGAATCCACGTCATTAAACCCGAGCCCTCACCTGTCCGTGTATGTAGTAGGCGGGACCCTGCGTGTTGGAGAAGCTGATTGGCTGCTGAGGGATCATCATCATCTGGGAGCCGGCCTGGAAGACGTGAGGGGGGTGCGTCCCGTGAGGAGGGGGGATGGGACGGGGGGCGGAGCCGGTCTGGACGCGGCCCGGGTTGGCGGGTAGAGCGGGTCGCCCGGTATAGTACGACTACGAAACAAAGAGAGAACTCTGTGGGTATACAATTACTGACACCGTCACCCCTATCCTCCAACCCACCCGTCACTGTTTGTTTGCTTGCGTGGTGGACCAATCCCGGCCGAGTGTAGCAGGTACGGCAGCGTCGTCGGGAGTAAGCGCGGTGGTGACGTACCTGTCGCGGAGGGGCCGCGGGGTTCATCGGAGGCGGAGGGGGCGTGGCGAAGACCATAGGCGGGGGCGGAGTGGGTGCGAAGTTCGGCTGCAGAGAGAGAGACACCAGCGTTCAGAGCGGCACGGCGACAATTCGGAGCAACGAGAGAGCAGACGGGGTTAACTTCTGACCGAGGTGGACATACCTGTGGCAGGTTCGGGGAGGGTGCGGGGAGGGGGGAGGAGGAGGACGGGGGTCCTGGTACTTTATTCATTTCATCTGGATGCACAGTCCAGGCTCAGTTACCTACTGAGAAACTCTGAGGAACACACACACACACACACACACACACACACACACACACACACACACACACACACACACACACACACGCGCCGTCATCAGTCCTGAGAACGGGAGGAGAACCGAGGTTCAGGTTCCAGAATATTAAAACTGAACTCACTTGTACTGAGCGAGTCGCGTAGTCCCACACCGGCTGCAGAAGAAACACAACAAACTGTTAGAAGAGATTCGATAAAGAGACTCACTGTCCACTTACCATATAGAAGCACTTTGTAGTTCTACAATTACTGACTGTAGTCCATCTGTTTCTCTGCGTGCTTTGTTACCCCCCTTTCATGCTGTTCTTCAATAGTCAGGACCCCCCACAGGACCACCACAGAGCAGGTATTATTTAGGTGGTGGATCATTCTGATGGAGTTTTTTAACACCTCACTGTCACTGCTGGACTGACCACCAGTGACCACCGATGAAGGTCTACAAGATGACCGACTCAAACAGCAGCGATAGACGAGCGATCGTCTCTGACTTTACATCTACGAGGTGGACCGACCAGGTAGGCGTGTCTGATAGAGTGGACGGTGAGTGGACACGGTGTTTAAATCCACTCATACCAGCACAACACACACTAACACACCAGCACCATGTCAGTGTCACTGCAGTGCTGAGAATCATCCACCACCTAAATAATACCTGCTCTGCGGTGGTCCTGACCATTGAAGAACAGCGTGAAAGGGGGTAACAA